>NW_023276808.1:7496552-7553578 GCF_003668045.3 Cricetulus griseus
ATTTCCATGAACACTACTATTTCTATTATTATTCATTCACCTAGATATTTTTATTGCTTTCAGGAATAAACTAAAATCAATAGAACCATTTTCTAGCCTTCTACAGTGGGGAAGATCTGTTTGGTTTTTTGTTTTGTTGTTGATTGTTTCTTTGTTTGAGATCTAGTTCTTTCTTTACTTTCCTGGTTGAGTGATGTCCCTGTGACAACCAGAAAGACAGTATCTTCAGTTCATCTGACCTCAGTGTCAGACCAAAGGACAAAACATCCCCCTTTCTGTCCTTAAATTTCTCTTCATTTTGAATATTCTGGGCATTCATCCTCCTGTGGGACAGGGAATCACTCCATCCATCTACTATGGTGGTGTGTACAAGCTAGCTCTTCTTATTATTTATATGGTGGAAGTTCATTCTGGACTCTGGATTCCATATATACAAAAAGTCTGCAATATTATGGTCAAGCTTCCACCCCATGCTCCTCCTCCACCTTCCTCCAAAACCTGTTCAATCTCAGAAAGCAAAATAATGACAAATATAGACGCTTCCCACAAAGATACTAATTAAGAGTCCCACAGGGTACTTAAACAGTCCCCCAGAGATAATACTCATATTTTTTGTGTCTCCCTTTCCCATCTCCTCTCTGGGGCCATACAGGAGGGCTGTGTCCATTAAATGGTGATGTGAATCATCGTTCATGAATACATGATTAGAATGCTTATAACTTGGTTTTGCAACTAACCACAAAGATGTTATCCTGTGAAGTTTATTTCCAGGGGAGTAAAGGAGTTTTTAATGTATAGAGATTCCTCAAGTGTCCATGGTGCTGTGCAGGTAAATTTGGCAGATTCCATGTTATGTGCCAAAATCCATAAAATCAGATTTAAATCATTTTTCTTTTTCTTTTCTTTTCTGTAGTTCAGGGAGCATTTCTTTCCTTTTTCAATTTAAATTAGAATCAAGCTTGTTTGACATGCGAATCACAGTTTCCACTCCCTTCCCTTCTCCTCTGCCCCCAACCCCCTATTCTATTCCCTTTCTGCTCCCCAGTGGAGGGGAGGCCTGATATGAAGTATCTTCAAAATGTGTCATATCATTTGGAACAGGGCCCTGGACCAGGCCCATGTCGCTAGGTTGAAAAAGTGTTTCTCTATGTGGAATGGTCTACGAAAGTCCATTCATATGCTAGGGATAAATACTAATCCATTGCAACTGGCCCCATAGATTGTTCAAGCCTCCTACCTGACAGTTATGTTCCGGGTGCCTGGAATAATCCTATGCCGGTTTCCCAGATATCAGTCTCGGGTCCACGAGCTGCCCCTTGTTCAGGTCAGCAGTTTCTGTGAGTTTCTCCTACCTGGTCTTGACTCATCATTCCTCCCTATCTGAAACTAGATTTCAGGATTTTGGCACAGTGTTTCCCTATAAGTGTCTGTTTCTACTTCCATCAGCTACAGGATGAAGGCACTAGGATGGCATATATGGTAGTCATCAATCTCATTGTCAGAGAAGGGAATTTAAAGTACCCTCTCTAATAGTGATTAGATTGTCAGTTGGTGTCATCCTTATAGATCTCTGGAAATCTCCCTATTGCCAGATCTCTTCTCTAACCTAAAATTTTCCCCTCTGTTATGGTTTCTCATTCGGCTTTCCTCTATTTTTATCCCAACCCAATCTTATTTCTCCCCCCGCAATTTTTTCCTATCCCCTCCTCTTCTCCCCTCCCATTCTCCCAGGTCCCTCTCCCCTACCCACATGCTCCCAATTTGCTCAGGGGGTTCTGTCCCTTTCCCCTTCTCCAGGGGGCCATGCATTCTTCTCTTAGTGTATCCTTGTTTCCTAGCTTCTCTGGAGGTGAGGATTGTAGACTGGAAATAATTTGTTCCATGTCTAAAATATGAGTGAGTGCATACCAAATTTTTCTTTCTGTGACTGAGTTACTTCACTCAGTATGGATTCTTCTACCTTCATCCATTTGCCAGTGAACTTCAAGATTCCATTGCTTTTTTCTGATTAGTAGTACACCATTGTGTAAATGTACCACATTTTTTGTATACCTCCTTCAGTTGAGGGGCATCTAGGTTGCTTCCAGGTTCTGGCAATTACAAACAACACTGCTATGAACATAGTTCAACAGATATCCTTGTGTTATGAATGTGAATTTTTTGGGTATATGACCAAGAGAGGAATTGCTGGATCTTAAGTTAGACTGATTCCCATTTTCCTGAAAAATGACCATACTGATTTCCAAAGTTCTTGTACATGTTTGCACTCCCACCAGCAATGTTGGAGTGTTCCTTTTTCTCCACAACCTCTCCAGCATAGAACTCATTGGTGTTTTATATTTTCTCCATTGTGGCATGTGTAAAATGGTATCTCAGAGTTGTTTTGAGTTGCATTTCCCAGATGGCTAAGGATTTTGAGCACATTCATATGTTTCTTTCTGCCATTTTATATTCCTCTGTTAGGGGGAGTATATTGAGATCATATATATGCTCAATAACTCCCTGACTTATTCCCATTGCCAGTGGTCAATATATACAATGCCCAGCTACTTCTCCAGAAGCATGTCTGCCTGCATTCTACCATGTTACACAGTGATGACACATGATAAATCCTCTGCAGTTTTAAGCCAGCCCAATAACATGTATTTTTCATTTAAATGATTAGCAATGTACATGGTGTCTCTTCACAACTATAGGAACCCTAAATCATTATACAATTCCAAACCTGTTTAGAGAGGAAATATTAGAAACACTGCAAGATTTACTTTTGAGAAGATCATATTATAATAGGCTTGTGTACTTCTTCATCATGTTTTATTAATAGAAAACCTAGTATTCAATTATAATCATTCTTTATTTCATGTAACATACAACAACAGGTATTTAAATCAATGTGTTGATAGAACAACAAATAATATTATGATAATGTATTAAAAACTATCTTTTATTTTTTGATCCAGATATATTTAAAAATAGATGGTTATTACAAAAATTTTAACACCACATTTGGAAGATTCATAAGCATTTACAAAACATTCTTAAAAATTAACTGGGTTACTGGTACTTGAAAAATTACTTTAATAAGCATTATTTCAGCTTCCAGAGTTGTAGACATAGCATTAAAGAAAATGTAGAGATAAACTAGCTTAAATGTGTCTAAATTAGAAAAATGTTCAAGAAAATATTGACACTGATTTCATAGAAAGATTTGTTAGAGGAAAATCCACATAGCAATATAAACAATGTAAAATTACTTCCACTTTCAGTTCTCTTGAACTTAAGTAAACATCCAGACAATTGTTTGGAAGCTGCCTCTTGTATTAAAACCGTCATGATTTGAATAATGAGCTAATGGTATAGAATGAAATATTTACTAGAATTTGTTTTAAAATATTCAAAATATATTATTCACTAAACTATACAGTATGAGTTTTACTAGCTAGAGCTTCTTATGAGATCTTGTCTCAAGCAATAGGGCAAAATTATATTCAACTATATTTGTAATTGTGTGTGTGTGTGTGTGTGTGTGTGTGTGTGTGTGTGTGTGTGTGTGTGTGTGTGATTGAGAAACATCTTACTCTTGTATTCACTATACAGTCCAAATTGGCTTGAATTCAAGGACATCTGCCTATCTGCGCTTTCATACTCAACTAAATTCATATATGAAAACAATTTGACACTCACCACTAGCAGTCTGTGTTAATATAATTTCTATACACATAGAATTATAGGGAGCTGATTACATTGGTCCAGATAATACATTTCCTTTTCAACATTTTCTTTGGTCTTTTGATTAAAAGTTGACTTATTTCCCTGCTTTATTTCTTGACTTTTCCTTACCAAACTATTCCTTCTTTAAAACAGTATTTTACCCATTTTTGATTGCTGTATCTTTGGGACAAGACTTGTCTTCCTTTTATGTGGATCTGTGCACTGTTTTTCTGTAATCAACAACTTTAATGTAATTATATTCATTTTTTGATAATGATGGATATTCCCCAAATTTTCTTCATAAAATTTCTTATGTTATCAGTTCCTTAAGGTTTGTATTGGGGGAAAATTTCTGTGGAGTGTCAGTTTTAGTTTTTTTCTTCTTCTTTATGTAAGATGATTTCCTCTTCCCATTTCTTGGCATATCTGTTTTTACCAGTTGCTGCTATCTTCATGTTTGAGTCTTCGTGCTTAAGAGATTGATATGATTACTGCATTGGCTTTGGATTTTTGTTTTGTTTTTTTTTGAGACATGGTTTCTGTATAGATTTGGAGCCTATCCTGGCACTCACTCTGAGACCAGGATGGCCTCATAGTCATAGATATCCACGTGACTCTGTCTCCGGAGTGTTGGGATTATAGAAATTTGCCAACAACTCCTCGCAACTTTGGATTTTTAAAACCTCATATATTACTGTCTCTAACTCCTAATTAGCCTCAGTTATCAACATGACAAAACCTGGGATCATCTGAGCAAACATCTGTTGAGTGTGTTCTTAGATCAGAATGTCTCATTTCTGCCTGAAAATCATTGTGTTGAGTGATTACTGACATGAGAAGAATTCCACTGAATTGGCAATGTCTCTGAGCAAGTGGGCTAAGAGGGTTAGATGAGCATAAGACAGTAAAAAAGCTAAAGAAAAAATAAGAAACAATGGTTCTACATGTTTTTCCTTCAGTGACTAACTTGATTTTCTATCCTAAGCTCACCCCAAAAATAGAAACTGGCCTAAGGGTAACAAACAAATTCAGTTCACTACCAGAGTAGCTGTTACTTAGATAATTTAATCACTGTAACAGTGAAGAATGTTTGAACAAAAGTGCTACTTTTAAAGTTATTTATTTGCTGTTATGGACATAGGAATGTTGACTTTTCAAAGAATATTGAAGATTCGAGACTTTAAATGGCAAAAGCCATGGAAGCTCTCCATATGCTGTTGTTGTAGAACATGAAAGATGGGAATGTAGAGAATAATGGCAGACCCTGTCAGTCAGGGTCAGGATTTCAGTGGGTAAAAGTCTCTGCAGGGAACCATGCAGTTGGACTTACCTACGTGCCTTGAGAGACATGTGTCATAGGATATTAAGTCTAAAGCCCATGGCTCCTAGGACACAATGTACCTTTTGGTTCCTGATGAAATGGCTCTCTCCATCAGGTAGTGAATCATTCAGGCTAATCTTATTTTTCTGTGTTTTCTTAGCAATCAAGGAAGTATGTAAGCTTAACAAGAAAATTTTTCTTAGACATTAATCTTATATACCATGTATGGCTTGTAATTTTCATATTATCCTGGCAACTACAACTGTATTGACCCTGGAAATTGCCACTATTTTATGTTTCTGATGAAGATATAAAAAGTCCATTTCCTCTCAATTAACCAGTCATATCCTTGTCTTGATTTGTCCCTCTTGGCCAATCCTGGCTTCATTCTTTAAGCACAGATTCTTAGAAGATTTGATGAAAAACTTAGAGTTATTTGTGTGATATTTTGGCCCCGAATTTTGTTAATCTCTACAGGTTCCAAAAAAGTGAATAAGGCTGGGTTTAAGATTATTGTGCTGATGTCTTAGACAAAATTTTATCTCTGTTGATTGTTTTTATTGTTGACTCTTTCAGGTCTACAGTGAAAACGACACAATGAGGATGATATGAATGCCTCTTTTGTTAAGATAGGAGCACTAGTAGTTTTTCATAACAATACACTGATGGAAAAGAGACAGTAATTTTCAAGGTTTTTAACACCATTAAAGAAAAGGCCCAGTGGTGCTCTGCAGCAGTCCGAGGGCTGCTGGCCCCTCCGCCACTCTCTTGCCCTCTCAGAGTCAGGCCAGGCAGACAGCAGCGCTGGCCATGTTTCTGCCACGCAGCATCGAGACAGACCACAAGGACCTCATCCATGATGTGTCTTTCGACTTCCACGGGCGCCGGATGGCCACCTGCTCCAGTGATCACAGTATCAAGGTCTGGGATAAAAGTGAAAGTGGAGATTGGCAGTGTACTGCTACTTGGAAGTCACATAATGGGTCTGTATGGCATGTGACATGGGCTCATCCTGAATTTGGACAAGTTTTGGCTTCCTGTTCTTTTGACCGAACAGCAGCTGTTTGGGAAGAAGTAGTAGGAGAATCAAGCAAGAAACTTCGAGGACAGAGTCACTGGGTGAAGAGGACAACTCTACTGGACAGTAGAACATCTGTTACTGATGTGAAATTTGCTCCCAAACATATGGGTCTGATGTTAGTAACCTGTTCAGCAGATGGCATAGTAAGAATATATGAGGCCCCAGATGTTATGAATCTCAATCAGTGGTTTCTAGAGCACGAGATCTCATGCAAGCTGAGCTGCAGCTGTATTTCTTGGAACCCTTCTGTCTCTCGTGCTCACTCCCCAATGATCGCTGTGGGAAGTAATGACAACAGTCCAAAGGCAATGGCAAAGGTTCAGATTTTTGAGTACAATGAAAACATCAGGAAATACGCAGAAGCAGAAACTCTTATGACAGCCACAGATCCTGTTCATGATATTGCCTTTGCTCCAAATTTGGGGAGATCTTTCCACATCCTGGCAATAGCCACCAAAGATGTAAGAATTTTCACATTAAAACCTGTGAGGAAAGAACTTACTTCTTCTGGTGGTCCCACAAAATTTGAAATCCATATGGTGGCTCAGTTTGATAATCACAACTCTCAGGTCTGGAGGGTGAGTTGGAACATAACAGGAACAGTGCTAGCATCCTCAGGAGATGACGGCTGCGTGAGGTTGTGGAAAGCTATTTACATGGACAATTGGAAGTGTACTGGTATTTTGAAACATCACTGGAGCACAGTAAATGTGGGTTCTCAGCTGGGAAATTGAAATCCTTCACTAAGCTCAAATACTCCAAGTCTTCAAAACTCATTACATGGATCTTCTGCTGGCAGAAAGAATAGCTGAGTAAAGCTAGTTGGAGTAACTTTGCTGTTTTGCTGTTTGTTTCATGCACACAGGAATGGAACTCAAGTTCTTTTCCCCTTTTCCAGTGATGTTTGATATCCCCCAAGATGAACCAGCATCCTGATCACTACTAAACACAGTCAAAAAGGCCTTTAAAATTACAGTGTATATAATTTTTTATACTAGTCAGTTTAATGACACTATAAATGGAGGACATTTTGTTGAGACATCATTACCAAAACAATTTTTTTACTGTTCTGGAGACTAACTTGTGTTTAAAAACTGAAGAGTTTGCTACTATCCTCATAATTAAACTGTTGGGAAGAGGGAAAATATAGCTTTATTCTAATTTGGAGAAAAAAAAGAGAATGGGCCCTGTTCTTCATTGAAAGCCTAGGAAGGTAGCCCAAGTTTATGACTCTATCCAGCAATGCCCTTACCTTACTGAAGGAGTAGGCAAAGTAATTCCTTGTCTCACAAGCAACATTATTCAAAAACTGGCAAGTTTGATTCAAGGTTGGTAGGGGCCACAAAATCATGGCAGATTCACTAAATTTTTAAGTGACTTTGCGAACAATAAAGATGGAAAATATAAAGATGATGGATTTTTGTTCTGTGGTCAGTTCTTCACTATAGTACACATCTATGTTTTGGGCAGTCAAAGCCCAAGTGCAGAGTCTGTGAGAGTTCATTGCATGAAGCAGTGAAGATGAAGCTGAGTTGCATTTGAGACCATAGGATGTTGAGATACCCATGTTATGAGACATCTGTCATGGAGACTTTCATATCAGGAATTAGCAAACATGTGAGATAGATAAGAACTGAAATCTGGGGATTGTCTCCTATTTTGATCATATTTTTGTAATGAAGCTTATGTGGCATCAGAGAGTAGAGCTACCAGTTATCTGGTTTGGAAAACTAAATAGATTGGAGACTGGAATTAGTAAGGAGGGGCTGAGAGAGGATCTTTCTCTGTTTTAGACTGAGAAATGGAAGAAGTAGGAGTCACTAAAGGCTGCTCAACTGGTTCTCTGATCTTTCAGGTTCTTACCCCCATATCTGACTTCTGAAGTTTTCTTAATAAAGATTACTCATGCCGGGTGGTGGTGGTGCATTTCTTTTAATACCAGCACTTGGGAAGCAGTGGTAGGTAGATCTTTGTGAATTTGAGACCAGCCTGGTTTACCAGAGCTGTTTCCAAGAGAGCCTCCAATGCCACAGAGAAACCTTGCCTCAAAAACCAAAACAAAATAATAGATTACTTATATTAACACTTTATGAGGTTCCTTAAAAGATATGCTCAGTAAACTAAAAGGAATAATTAAGACTTCCAGAGATAGATTAAATAATAGATTATTAACTTTATATTATTTAAATTCTACTGAAATGTAAACAACAGCATTGGGAGATATTAGATAAAAAAAGAAACCTCAAATTAAAGCAACCTATATACTTTAGAGATACTTTGACCTCGGAATAAAAACGAAGATATGTGTTACATCAGGGAAGAGATTTTGCTTTTGTTTCCACAGGAGGGTGGGGGGGAACCCAGTGAACATTGAAATAGATAAAGATTATATTCAAACACTAAAAGATTTCTTAAAACAGACAGTAGTTCATCAGACAGCATTGCCATACAATCTAAACTAATTAATGAGACTAACAGAGGTTTTTCATTGGATTAACTATGACTTGCCAAAACTAGAAATCTGCAAAGGTATGCTGAGGCAGGTTTTATTTTGTCTTTCAAAAGCATAATATTCTCCATAGAAGTAATGTAAAGACCACTGATATTGTGGGGCTTTAGTACTGTGTCTGCAAGTCAAGAGTATGTGTGTCACTGCGTTCTGCTTCTCTGGGACAGTGTTGGATATAGTAGTGGTATGACTATCATATTTTTACATGTCTAAAAGTCATTTATTTACTATGCTTATTACAATCAGGTTTCTGATGCACATATGTGTTTGACCATTAATACCAAAAATATAGTAGAATGCTTTGGAATTAGTGATGGTATGGCCTATATTTAGGCTCATGAAAAGTCAGGAAAAATAAAAGTTTAAAATGTACAAGTCATTGAAAGCAAAGTTGTTAAAACAAGCTTCTCAAAAAATATAACTGGTGTTAAAAAAGTTCCTCACTAGCCTCTCTGTCC
Organism: Cricetulus griseus; assembly: GCF_003668045.3. Classification (NCBI taxonomy): domain Eukaryota; kingdom Metazoa; phylum Chordata; class Mammalia; order Rodentia; family Cricetidae; genus Cricetulus; species Cricetulus griseus. The sequence continues at coordinate 7,505,633 of NW_023276808.1, forward strand.
AATTTGAGGATAATCAACAATGTGTTAATTATTCCCAAATTGTGTGAAAAGAAAGCTGAATACTTCATGTAATTTATCATGGGACCTTAGGTGTGCCCCAACAAAAATTTCATAGTCTTATAAATTCTGGTTTGAAAACAACCTTAAAATATAGTCTTTCTCGGTAGGATGGGTTCATTGTTTACTCACACAAAAGGACATATCATATTTCCTTGTGAACCTTCATGCATATTACCTGTGCTAGTCTAAATGTAATTGCATTCTTTAAGCTCATAGGGAATGACACGCTTATAAGGTTGATTTCTTGCTGTAGGTATGGACTTATTGAAGCAAGAATGTCACTAGGTTGGTGTATACTGAGATCTCATATATGTCCAAGCCATGAAGAGTGTCCCAGACCACTTCCCATTGAGAGTGGTCAATATGTGTAATGCCCAGCTCTTCTACACTGCTATGTCTGCCTGCATTCTACCATGTGGCAACATGATGATACTTGATAAAAACTCTGAAAATCTAAGCCACCCAATTAAATATTTTTCCTTTAAAAATTAGCAATAGCCATAGTGCAGTGGTCCATGCCTTTAATAGCTGGAACCAGGATGCAGAGGCAGGTGGATCTCTGTGAGTTTGAGACCAGCCTGGTCTACAAGAGCTAGTTCCAGGACAGCTTCCAAAGCCACAGGGAAAACATGTTTTAAAAAGTAAAATGAAATATTAGCCATGTACATGGTGTCTCTTCACAGCTATACAAACAAAAACTTGGTCAATACATGATTCATTACTGTTTATAGAGAAGGTTTGAGAAACCCTGATAAATTACCATTATACAAGATCATACATAGGCTTGTGAACTTGTTCCTCATATGTTATTAATAGAAAACATAGTATTCAATTATAGCCATTCTTTATTTCTATTTTTTTGTGGGTCTCCTAACAGTGGGAGCAGGAGTTGTCTTTTTTCTTTTTTTTGTATTTGAATTATAAGCAAGACTGTTTTACATGTCAATCCTAGTTCCCTCTCCCACCCCTTCACCCCTACAATTCTCCCCAACTAAAATCCTATCTATCATATACATTTTCTGCTTCCCCTGGGATGGTGAGGAACTTCCATAGGATGTCATCAGAGTCTGCTGTATCCTTTGGGATAGGGCCAGCCCACCTCTGTGTGTCTTGATTCAGGGAGTATCCCTCTATGTGGAATGGGCTCCCAAAGTCTACACCCATGGTAGGGATAGGTACCGAACTACTACTGGAGGTCCAGCAGATTTCTGAGGTTTCCTCACTGAAACCCATGTTCCTGGGATCTGGATCAGTCCCATGCTGGTATCCAAGCTATCAGTCTGGGGAGCAAGTGTTCCCCGATGTTCAGGTCATCTGTTTCTGTGGGTTTAACCAGCCTGGTCTGGCCCCCTTTGCTCATCACTCATCGTTCTCTGTAACTGGATTCCAGTTCAGTTCAGTGATTAGTTGTGGGTGTCTGCTTCTACTTCCATCAGCTGCTGGATGAGGGCTATTGGGTGGCATATAAGTCAGTTATCAATCTCAATATCAGGAGAGGCATTAAGGTAGCCTTTCCTTTGTTGCTTAAATTGTTAGCTGGTGACATCTTTGTAGATCTTCAGACATTTCCCTAGTGCCTGATTTCTATTTCATGTCACAATAACATCTATTTACCTCATTAACCCCTGCCCCAACACCCTTAGAGCCTGGAACACAGCCCCTTGTCCTCATTGGGCTCCCTTCTTCCCTCCTGGCTTATCCTGGTCCCTGCCTGCCTCCACCAATGTGGTTGCACCCAATCCATCCATTCATTCAAACATTTATTTAATCATTTATTCGTTCATTTATTCATTCATGGACTCCGAGGCAGAAGCCCACAGGCACTTGGGCAAGCTCATGAATTAACTTCCCACCACCACCATGCTCGAATCCTGGCCATTCCTAAACTGCAACACTGACAGCTGCCTCCTTGCTGTTGCCTCCATTCAATTCAGTCTATCATTCAGCTCTGTCAGTCACTGATTCACTTGCTCATTTGCATACAAAGCCAGCTGGGTCAGCCAACAGTTCCTAGAGACTTTCCCCACTCCTCACAGAGACCTCTCTTGGGACTACATTTCCCAGCCTGCCCTGCTCTCCTGAGCCACCACTTTTGGCTGCCAACCTCTTGGATTCCCTCTCAGGATGTTAGAAGCCTAAGGACACTGTTACAATTCTTTCTTGTGATTTTTTTTTCCCGGGATTGAAGACAGGGGAGGGAAGGGAGGGGAGGATAGTGTAATGAAGAAAGGGTGGCTGTGAATCTCCATCCCTGTGCTGTGTCTCCCACTTGAACTTTTTATAATTCATTTTGATTTGGTCTGATTTAGATTGCTGCATCCTCAGAGAGGCTCTTTGGTGTGTAGAAACTTTTCAGTGATATCCTAGAGGACAACAGAAGTTGCTATGGAGACTAGGAAGCTATCAGGCTCTGCAATCTGAGCCAGGGGCCTGTGCTATTGAAATGCAAATCGCTGTAGAGGTAGTAAAGATTCTTTTCTTGTGTGGGAGGCGTGGTCAGGAACCACAATACTGTGACTTAAGCAGTATGGCAGGTGCTCTTGTCACTCAAGGCTCACTAAGCAATCAATCCCCCCAAGCAACCTGCCTGTTAGAAGAGGTGCAGGGCTCTTCCTGTCACCAGGCTCCAGGCTTGACTTTGAAGAGGAGACAGTGGTTTTGTTTGCTGTGGTGGAGTTGCTGCTGAAGGGAGCTGAGCTGAGAGCTTCATTGATCTGGGAAACAACAAAATGGTGAGCTAGGGGATGCTGTCTACAGATTGGGAGGAACAGATGGTGAGGTGTGGCAGACAGTGTGGTGAGCCCTCCCTGTATCGATGGGGAGAGTGTGTTCAGATTCCCTGTCTCGGGAAATCCCTTTCTGTTCATTTAAATTATTAGACATAGGGGGAGGTCTCTCACTATCTTTGCTCTATGGGGTTAATTTGATCAGAGTATTGTGAGCAGCCAGCTGGGTATAGGAGCAAGTTTATAGTCAACTTAAACAATGTTTTTTTTCATTTTTCTTTTTGGATTTTTGGAGAGAGGGATTCTCTGTGTAGCTTTGGAGGCTATCCTGGCACTCACTCTGTTGACCAGCCTGACTTTGAACTCACAGAGATCCACCCGTCTCTGTCTCCCAAGTGCTAGTATTAAAGGCAAGTGCCACCGCCAACTAGTGACGTTTCAAATCTGTTGAGATTTGAATGAAACATGAGCCAGAGTATAGTTCTGTTGGTACATGTGATAACCTGGACAGTGGCTTTTATCCTCTGTGCTTCCCAGGATGGATTTCCTGGGTAATGGGAGACTCTGTAGCCCTGTCATATGAGGATATGTTTCTTGCAGTGTCACTGTCAATTGTTCGTATGTGGGAATTGCTTGTGTTTACAGTGGGTAGACAGATTAGAGAACTGAAAGTCTGGTTTCTAGTAGTTCTGAATATTGCATTCCATTTTCAGGTTTGTTTTATAAATATTTCAAATACTTTAGGAACTTGTACAAAAATGGTGATGTGGATTGTCTTTTATGAATAGATGATTAAACCATTTGCAACTAAGCACAATGATGTCATTCAGTGAAGTTTAGTTCTAGGTGAAAAAAGGAGTTTCTGAAAGTAGAGATTTCTCAAATGTTCATGGTGCTGACCAGGTAGATTGGGAAGATTCCATGTTATGTTCCATAGGCCATTAAATCATATTTAATACAATTTTTCTTTTTCTTTGCTGTTTTTGTTTTGGGGAGTATTTCTTTTTTATTTAAATTAGAAAAAAGCTTGTTTTACATGTCAATCACAGTGTCCTATCCCCCCTCCTCCACTCCTCCTCACTTTCCCCCCATTAAATTCCCTTTCTGCTTCCCTGGGAATTTTAGTGATCTTCAAATTCCATCATATCATGTGGTGAATGTCCTAGGCCCATCTTTGTGTTTCTAAGCTGAGTCTTGCTTTATGTGTAATGGGTTCCCAGAGTAAATTCACATATGAGTGATAAATACTAATCTACTACCAAAGGCTCCACAGATCACCCAGGTCTCATAACTGACACCCATTCTAGGGGGCATAGATCAATCCTATGCTGGTTTCCCATCTACAAGTCTGGGGACCATGAGCCCTCCCTTGTTCAGGTCAGCTGTTTCTGTGTGTCTTGATGCATTTGCTTATCACCCCTCTCTATCTGAAACTAGATTCCAGGAGTTCAGCTCAGTGTTTACCTGTGTGTATCAGCTACTGGATGAATACTCTATGATGGCATATAAGGCAGTCATCAATCTCATTATTGGGGAAGGGCATTTAAGGTAACTATTCAACTATTGCTTAGATTGCTACTTGGTGTCATCCTTGTAGATCTCTGGACATTTCCCTAGTGCCAGATTTATCTTGAATCCTATAATGGCTCTGTCTATTAAGGTATCTCTTTCCTTGCTCTCCTCTATTCTTCCCCTGACTACATCTTCCTTTTTCTCCCCTCCTCTTCTCCCCTTTTCTTCTCCTAACTCCCTCTCCCTTCTCCCCATGCTCCCACTTAGCTCAGGAGATCTTATCCATTTCCAATTATCTGGGTGACATGCATATCTCTCTTAGGATTTTCCTTGTTTCCCCTCTTCTCTGGTGGTTTTGATTGTAGACTGGTAATCCTTTGTTCCATGTAGAATCCCATATATATGTGAATAAATATGGTGTTTGTCTTTTTGTCACTGGATTACCTCACTCAGAATGCTTTCTTCTACTTCCTTCCTTTTGCCTGTGAATTGTAGTATTCCACTGTCTTTTTTTCCACTGAGCAGCACGCCATTGTGCAAATGTACCATATTTTCTCTATCCATTATTTAGTTTAGGGGCATCTAGGATGCTTCCAGTTTCAGTCTATTAAAAATAATGATGCTATGAACATAGTTGAACAGATGCCCTTGTTGTATGAATGTTCATATTTGGCTATATGCTTATGGGTAGAATTGCTGGATCTTGTGGTAGACTGATTCCAATTTTTCTGAGGAACCACTGTACTTATTTCCAAAGTGGCGGTACAAGTTTTCACTTCCACCAGCAGTGGAGGAATGTTCTCCTTTCTCCAATCCTCACCATTATAAACTGTCACTGGTGTTTTGGATTTTAGCTATTCTTACAAGAGCACTATGCTACCTCAGAGTTGTTTTGCTTTACATTTCCCTGATTATTAAGTATAATGAGCACTTTTTTATGTGTTTTAGTCATTTTAGATTACTCCATTGAGAAGTCTCTATTTAATTCCTTATTCCACTTTTTAATTGGATTCGTTGGTGTTTTTGTAATGAGCTTTTGAGTTCTTTGTATATTTTGGAAATCAGCCTTGTGTCAAATGTAGGGTTGATGAACATATTTTCCCATTCTATGGTGCTACCTTTTTGTCTTGTTGCCTGTGTCATTTGCTTTACAGAAACTTCTCAATTTCCAGAGATCCCATTTAGTAATTTTGGATCTGAGTGTTAGTAGTGCTGTTGTTAGGTTCAGGAAGTAATCTACTGTACAAATTCTATGAGGGTACCTACTACTTACTTGTCTAAGTGGTTCAGTGTGGCTGGATTTGTGTTGAAGTCTTAGATCCATTTGTTATCCTTTGGATATTTTTGTTTGGTTTGTTTTGTGTTGCTTTTTTGTTTTGTTTTGTTTTGAGACAGGGTTTCTCTGTATTGCTTTGAAGCCTTTCCTATACTCTAGTCTGCCTTTGAACTCAGAGGTATCCCCCTGCCACTGCCTCCTTAGTGCTGGGATTAAAGGGGCACACAACCAATGCCCAGCTTTCTGATCCATTTCGACTTAAGTTTTGTCCATGGTGATAGCTATGTCTATGTCAGCAGTCTTTTAAACGCCACCATCCAGTTGTACCAGCACTATGTCTTGAAGTTGTTTTCTCATATCCATTGTGTAATTTTGTCTTCATTTTCCAACATCAAAAGTTCATAGGTATGTGGGTCCATATCATGGTGTTCAATTTGATTCCACTGGGCTACCTGTGTTTTTTTTATTATTTATTAGTTCTAGTTAGGGAACAAGCTTGTTTCACATGTAAGTCCCTTCTCCCTTTTCCTCCCCTCGCCCCCAACCCTCCTTCCCCACCCACAGCCTACCCCCACCCCATCCACCCACCACACCCCAGGAAGGGTAGGGCCCTCAACAGGGGCTCTGCAACGTCCACCAAATCTTCCTGTGCTGGTCCTGGGCCCTTCCCCATGTGTCCAGGGCCAGAGTGTAACCCTTCACATGGGATGGGCTCTCAAAGTCCCTTCTTGCACCAGGGAAAAATACTAATCCACTACCAGAGGCTCCCTGGAGTGCAGAGGCCTCCTTATTGACATCCATGTTCAGGGGTCTGGATCAGTCTTGTACTGGCTTCCCCAACAGCATCTGGGGTCGATGTGCTCTCCCTTGTTCAGGCCCACTGTTCCTGTGGGTTTCTCCAACCTGGAACAGACCCCTTCGCTCTTCATTCCTCCCTCTCTTCAACTAAATTCCCGATTTCAGCTCAGTTTATATCTGTGGATGTCTGATTCTGCTTCCATCAGCCACTGGATGAGGACTCTAGGATGGCATAAAGAGAAGTCATCAATCTCATTTTGGGGGAAGGGCTTTTAGGTTATCCTCTCCACCATCGTCTGGATTGTCAGATCGTATCATCCTTGTAGGTCTCTGGAGATCTCCTTGGTTCCAGATCTCTTTTCTAACCTATAGTGGCTCACTCTGATATGCTATCTCTCATCCTGCTCTCTCTCCTCTATTCTTCCCCCAACTTGATATTTCTGCCCCTCCATTTCCTCTCCTCTACTCCTCTTCTCTTGATCTTATTGTAGCAGCTCCTTCCCCCCTCCCCTCATGCTCCCAATTAGTTCAGGAGTTCATGCCACTTCCATTCTTGAGGACCATTTATCCCTTAGAGTCCTTCATGTTTCCTAGTTTCTTTGGTGAAGAGAATTATAGGCTGGTAATCCTTTGCTCTATGTCTAAAATTCATATATGAGTGAGTACATACCATGTTTGTCTTTTTGTGACTAGGTTACCTCACTCAGGATGGTTTCTTTTAGTTCCATCCATTTGCCTGTCAATTTCAAGATTCCATTACTTTTTTCTGCTGAATAGTACTCCGTTATATAAATGTACCACATTTTCTCAATCCATTCTTCAGTTGAGGGGCATCTAGGTTGCTTTTGTTTCTGGCTATTACAAACAATGCTGCTATGAACATGGTTGAGCATATGTTTTTGTTGTATGAACATGTTTTTTCTCAAATTTTTAATGTAAATTAGAAACAATATTGTTTTTCAAGTCATTCCCAGTTCCCTTTCCATACCCTCCTCCCCTGCCAGGTCTACCTGTCTTTTAAATTAACATTCTATGTTGTTTTTTGATTGAGCATCAGTGGGGTTGTATTTACCTGAAACAAAATGAATTATAAGGAGCTGCTGATCTATTGCATGAGATCAACTCTACTTCTGGTGAGAGCTCTAGAGCATGTTGCTTCTGTGTTGGAATAGATGTCAGTAGCTTGAGTGTTAGAAACAACAGCTTTAGGGTCATTTTGAGGTAATTTTTTGAAAGTTGTGAAGCCTGTGTTTATTTTATTTTTATACACATAGAGTTATAGGGAGATGGCTAACATTGGTCAAGATTACCCGTTTCCTTTCCTATGTTATCTTTGTTCTTTTGATTAAAAGTAGACAATATTTTCCTGCCGTATTTCTTAGCTTTTTCTGACCAACCCTTTCACTCTTTCCAAAATATTTTATATCTTTTTGATTGTTGTACCTTTTGACAAGTTTAGCCCTCATATTATGTGAATTTGTGTACTGATTTTCTGTAATATATAATTGTAGACTAGTTATATAAATTTAATTAAAAATGTTGGACCTTCACCAATGTGTCTTCATGAAATTTCTTATGTTATCACTTCCTCATGGTTTTGGATTTGGGTGAAGTTGCTGTGGAGAGAAGGTTTAGTTTCTTTCATCTTTATCTTACTTGTTTGCCTCTTCCCGTTTTCTGACAAATCTGTGCTCTCCAGTTGTTGCTGTCTTCTTGTTTCAGTCTTTGCTGTGTAAGTGATGGGTATGATTAATACATTGGCTTTGGATTTTTAAAACCTTATCATATATTATTTTCTCTGTCTCCTAAATAGGCTCAGGTATCAACATGACAAAACCTGGGGTCATCTGAGAGAACACTAATTGAGTGTGTTCTTAGGTCAGAATGTCTGATTTCTGCCTGTAAACGATTGTGTTGACTGATGATTTAGGTGGGAAGAAGACTTCCCCTGGGGTGGCAATGTCTTTGAACATGTGGGCCTGGGTTTGTTAAGAGAGCTAGCTGAGCACAAGATAGTGTCAAAGCAAAAGTGAAAAATCAAGACACAATGATTCCACATGTTTTCCCTTCAATGACTAACTTGAGAGTTTCTGTCCTAAATACCCACTTCAATAGAAACTGGCCTCGGATTAACAACCAAATCTCCTCATTACAGGAGTAGCTTTTATTCAGATAATTTAATCGCAGCAAAAGAGAAGAATGTTGGTAGTCTGAATGTACTTGGAAACATAAGCTTATGGGGAATGGAAATTGTTGGAGCTCTGTTGCTATCGGTATATTTCTGAGTGTGTGTGTGTGTGTGTGTGTGTGTGTGTGTGTGTGTGTGTGTGTTTGAGAAAAGTCTTACTATCATATTTACTATATTGTCCGAATTGGCTTGAATTCATGGAGATCTGCCTGTCTCTGCTACCATACTCAGCTATATTCATAACTGAAAATACTTTGACAGCCACCACTGGCAGATATCACAAATGACTTTAAGATATATTGTCCTTTACCTGGGTCCTCATGTGAGATTAACCTGAATCACTTCAGTGTATTTTAGAAAATTAATTTCATGATGAGTGAATTATAATCAGAGTTGGGATTTTTATGTTGAGACAGGATATCTCTCCATATTTTATGCTGTCCTTGAACTCAGACTGGAATGAGTTTGTCTGCAAATTCACAGAAATTTGTCTCTGCTGCCCAGCTATTGAAAAATAGGCTGTGTGCTGAAACTTCCTATTATAATTTTATTATTTATTTATTTATGTCTATTTAAATTCATGTGATTTTTTAGGTGTAGAAGTTGGGCATGCATGTCATGGTTTTGGTGTAAATATCAGAGAATACTTTTCAATGTTTGTCTTTTAAATGTAGCATGTTTGAGACAGGGTCTCTAGGTTTCCATGTGACATAGGTAGACTTTTCAGGATTTCCTCTGTCAGTGTCATGGTTCCTCCCTGTATCTGGGTGGAGGAGTGCTGCTAGATTCCTTGTGTTGTGAATTCCCATGTGGTCCATGATAATTATATGACCTAGGGGTAACTGTCTCAGAAACTTTTCTCTGTGGACTTAATCTGATCAGAGCATTGGAAGCAGGGAGCTGGGTGTAGGACCAAGTTTCTAGTCAACTTCAACATTTTTGATGAATATATGGAAAGCAGCTTGCCTAACTCATGGAGGCCTGGTTTTTCCAGTATATTTTTGACATTCAACACTTTGCATTTAACATTTACATGTAATTTTCATCCAAAGTTAATTCATGCAGGATGAAATTCTAGATTGTTTTTATTGAGACGAACATAGTTTAAGCAGGTATGAGACACTGCAACTCTGGCATGTGGGGATATAGCTCGACCAGTATCACTGGCCAGTGTTCACTTTATGGACACTGCTTTTAGTAGCAGTGGGAACACAGATTAGAAAACTGGAATGCTAATTTCTAGAAGTTATGAACATTGCTTTCTATTTTCACGTTTGTATTTTAAATATCGCAAATAGTTTAATAACTTTAATAAAGATGGTGATGTCATTCTCTTTCACAATACTAGATTCAATATTTTATCCTTTTGTCTTATCATTCTTATATTTCCCTAAATATAGCAATCATCCACAACACACCAAATAATCAAAAGCCTCCCACCCGCCAACATTTGGGGATGTGGAAGTCATGTTCTATAGACACTTACTGCTCTATGTGGATGTAGGCATTCTTAAGGGATCCCTAAGAAAATTGTACATTATGTTCAACTCCTATGAAAAGCATCAGTGACTTTAGTTGATATATATATATATATATATATATATATATATATATATATATTTGTGAAGCTCAAACAATATCTATGTCAACCTGAAACAAATGCCCTCATGTGTCCTGTGGAAACAAAAGCAAAAGTTCTTCTCCAAAGCATTTGTTATTTTCATTTGACGAATATTTTACACTTTTTTAAAGTTAAGGCATTCATAATGTATATAGAATCCTTCATTTCCACAGTCACTCTTTCAATTCCATTTACATCTGTAGCTATTGTACTGTATGACTTTTAGCCTTTTTACTGCCAAAGCAAACGTTAGACTGCTAAGCTACACATGGATCTTCTGCATGCTTTCCCAGCTGGCTATGCCTGCTTCTGAGTTCCTGAAAGCAAAGTCAAAAACTCACAACCCAGTCAGAGGTAGGTCACCAAGAATTACAACTGCATTCCAAGAGCTCTAGAATTCACATCATTGTGCTATGGCAGTCATTTTAACTGAGGTTACCCTTACTACTTATGGTACTGGCTGTTCAAGGACCCCCCAGTAGGCAGAAATTCAATAAGGAAACAATTGTTTTCAGCTTTCCAGGCCTTATATGGAAATATGGCCCCATGTTGGGTACAGAAGCTTTACTCCTTTAACTCCTTAGTTTTCCCCCACCTCCAGGTCTTTAGTTTTTTACCTTTTGTGGAGGGCACCTCCCAGGTCCCAAATAGATACACAGATACATGTTACTATTTATAAATACCTGGCCTTTACTTGAATTATTTCTGGCCAATTTTTCTTAACTTAAATGATTCCATCTATCTTTGCCTCTAGAATTTTTCCTTTTCTCCCTTTCTATGTATTGCACTTTCCCTCCTACTCATGACATGCTGTGTAGCTGGGTAGCTGGATCATACCTCTTTATCAGAACATATGGTGTTGAAGACAAACCAAGAATCACCACTTCACAGAATTAAACTAATATAGCATAAACAAAAGCAACACATATTTACATTATTAAACCAATATTCCATAGCATAAAAGTAACACATCCTAAAATACTGTTCTATTGAAAAATACATTTACAATATGGTCAGTATCATGATTTTAGTTTCACATATGTATGTGATACTTTAGAATGTCCTGAGCTATGAAGATGTGCATATCCATTTCACTTGCGAAGAGTGGACTTTGCTGGATACTTCTCAGAAGAATATCTACAAAGACGTGATGCTGGAGACCTACAAGAACCTCAATGATATAGGTAAGTGTGTATTTTCTTTCACATTTTAAAATAATAGTATAACTGAGCATTTCTTATTGATGCTCTTCTTTAACTTGATTGAGATAGAATAAGAATGTAGGAAATAAATCAAAGTTCTGTAGTTCTTTGAAGACAGTAAGTTAAATTTTGAGCATTTATCAATAATATAATGTAATATGCATTTTCTGGTACTATGTTTTAGGATACAGTTGGGAAGACCATACAACTGAAGAACATTTTCCAAGTTCTAAAAGTTATGAAAGGTAATTTTCATGAAAAATTGATAGAAATGTGCCTCTGAAAAAAATTGAAATGTGTCCTGGAAGTTTCAAACTGAAACAAAAGTATAATTAAACACAGCTTAAAGTACAGTGATGATTATTAAACTCACACCAAATCATATACCTCAATTTCAGGTAGATGAAATGCATTTTATTGAGAAAGATGACAAGGAACCAATGCTCTGAGAGATTTTACCACTTGAATCATCACACCATGAGTGCTATGCTGTAGAATTGTCAATCCATTTATTTCAAAATACCTATATGACTAAGGGAATACACATGGTTGAGGTGATAAATGTATCCCCAAAATCAACCACCCCATAGGAAATCTGGTATTACTCAAGTACTTGTGGTTACTTTTCTAAATTTATTGAGGGGGCAATTATTTTCAACAGGCAAGGGGAAGTTATTTTTGAGAAATGATAATCTCTCTAGCACATGTCAACAAGGCATGGAAAGTCAAATTGTGTTAATGTGCAAGTCTCTTCTTTGTAATATTTCCTTTACTAGGTGCATCATATATTACTCAGGATACACGCCATATGAGCAAACGGATATGGAGGACATAACATACCTCTCTCACAGAATATTTATAAGACATGTCATAGTGCCAGATTTTTGCATTCTTGTTGTATTTCATTCAGGTGTACAAGTAATTTGTTTTCCAGCTTCACTGATAATACACCAACAATCCCACACTGCAGAAAATCTCTATGAGTCTAGGACTGTGAAATACTTCTGTTTGTTCTAGTTCAGTTAGCAAATGTAGTATGACTCAAAGTGTAGGAAAATTTAAATATACAGTAAGAAGGATAAAGTTATGAAATTTTCCACTTTTCTTTAATACGTGAAAAATCCCATATAGAAAAAGGTTCTGCAAATGATAACCATATAATAAAGGATTCTACCTTCATAGGGTTCTTCATAGATGCAACACAAAACCTTAAAGAAGGGGGAAACATGAGTGTAAACACAGAGGCAACAGTGAATCATCTTTACAATTGAAACAATTTTTACTATTAATTTATACAAATGTCAATACTCAACATTACATTGAATATGTTAAAGAATTTAAAAGTGTCAATTTTCCTTGCAGGCATAAAAGTAGCCAAACTGCAGAGACGCCTTTGATAAATACACAATTTGTTACAGCCTTTGTGTATAAGAGTCATCCTCAAAGACATAAAAAAACACATACAGGAAGGAAACCCTATCTATGTAATCAGTGGGGTAAAGCCTTTGCGTTTCATAGTGCTCTTCATGTGCATAAAAGAACACATACTGGAGAGAGGCCCTATGAATGCAATCAGTGTGTTAAAGCCTTTGCTCAGAACAGTAATCTTCAAGTGCATAAAAAGTTACATACTGGAGAGAAAGCCTATGAATGTAATCAATGTGGTAAAGCCTTTGCTCAGCACAGTAATCTTCAAGTGCATAAAAAGTTACATACTGGAGAGAAACCCTATGAATGTAATCAGTGTGGGAAAGCCTTTTCAAAACACAGCAATCTTGTAACTCATAAAAGATCACATACTGGAGAGAAGCCCTATGAATGTAATCAGTGTAATAAAGCCTTTTCATGGCTCATTCATCTGCAAGATCATAAAAGAACACATACAGGAGAGAAACCCTATGAGTGTAATCAGTGTGGTAAAGCCTTTGCTCAGCACAGTAATCTTCAAGTGCATAAAAAGTTACATACTGGAGAGAAACCCTATGAATGTAATCAGTGTGGGAAAGCCTTTGCTCAGCGTAGTCATCTTCAAGCACATAAAAGAGTACATACTGGAGAGAAACCCTATGAATGTATTCAGTGTGGTAAAGTCTTTGCCTACAAAAGTGGGTTTCATATGCATAAAAGAACACATTCAGGAGAAAAACCTTATGAATGTAATCAGTGTGGAAAGACCTTTGCATATAAAAGCAATCTTAAAGTGCATAAAAGAAGACATACTGAAGAAAAAACATATTAAGGTAATCACTGTGATAAAGGAGTCTTTGAAATTATTACAAGAAGATTATTCAACAGTGATATTATAAATGTAGTCAGTTTAGTTATATTTTGCACTTTTTACGGGTGTAAAACTCTGTGGGCAATCAATCTGTTAAAGCGTTTTCATGTTACAATCATTTTTAGTACCTGAAAAAGAAAATGAGGCCTTCTCATTATCGAGTATTTGGTTGGATCTTTAGCCACCACACTTCCAATCAGTTACACAACTGTGTTTATTTTGTAGAAGAAAGTTGACATTGTCAACAATATGTGCAAGCATTATGATGTCAATTTTTGTATTGTTGCTCCAGCACACTCATGGAAAAATACTAATTTATGAACTTATAAAGCCTTATGTGTAGAGTAAATGGGTCAGACAAAGAAACACACTCTGACCCAGGAACCAGGTCCAGTGAAATAAACAGACTTTGTCACTGAAACTGGAGCTGAAGAAACATACCCTGATATAAGAGCCTTATGGTTGAAAATGGCCAGGGAAAGAAATAGTTTGGGTCTGTAACAAAAGGTAAACAGAAAAACTTTATCCCTGACCCTCTGATGAAAAATCCAAGGAAACATGAGCTCAAAACCAAGCAATCCCCAAGCAGGAACCCAGCAAATCCCAAATGATTTTAAAGCTCAGGGATTGAAATTTTACCAACTAACATGCTGAAAAATATTCTCCGTAAAAATCTATATACCTAAGAAGACATATATGAACCCTATGCTTGTTAATTGGCAGCTGGCATTTTTCATACTGGGAGTGGCATTCGCTTTCCTTGATTGCCCCCTCCTTATTAGATTTGGTCAGTGAGTTTCAGTGAAGACTTTCTTTTGCCACAGTGGATACAGAAATCCCCAGTGGAGAGCAGCAGAGAAGCAACATATACCTCTGATGGGAATCTCACTTAGGGGAGTAGAGCAAAAGAAAATTATTTTACTGGTAATGCAGCAGACTGCTCCATTTCTGGAACAGTTTCCCCCATAGTTGAGTGAAGCATAAAAGTGACAATTTAGGATGGAGCTAAGAAGAAATGGATATCATTGCTTGGAAACTTCCTACTGGAGAAGAGAAGAGAAGCAATGGACACTTATGACAGTAAACTCTATTAGCAGAGTGAAGAAAATCTCATTTTAATGGTTCTCTGAGAGTAGCTGGAGTGCTACATCCTGCTCAGAGACCATCCCCCGCTAGAACATAACTTCATGTATAGCCTGATATCTTGACTGTCAGGATACATTTTCCTCACATCAGTGGCTTTCCAGGATACCTTTCATTCACAGCTGTAGGTATAGCATGATTTCTGACCCTCAGGGTAGAGTTTTCTTCAGAGTCCTAGGTGTCCAGGATACATTTTCTCTAAATATTCAGGAATAGCTTGACTTCCAAACAAGGAGGGTACCTTTCTCTTCAGAGCTGCTGGTATTCAGGACACCTTCCTTTCACAGTTGTAGGAATAGCCTGACTTATGATAATTGGGAAACCTTTCTCTCCATAGCTGTATCACTTGCACAGTGATTTTAAATCGATATCACTTTTAGATTTATGCTTCTCTTCAAGTGCATGAAATATCTAATTCACATCTAAAACTTAAGGATTCATATTATTTTCGTCCTGTTTATGTTATAATATCTATGCCACCTTATAAAATATTAATTTGGCCCTTGGTTCCAGCGGGATACAGGATCAACCTGAAAGTTGCATGGCAGCAAAACAGGGGTGAAAGAACTCACATCCTTAAGCTTATTCATGAAGCAGAGAGTGGAAACTGATTTTTGAGATGCTGAATTGTGGGTTCTCCTTTGAAATATTTGAGATGTGTGCCAAAGGGTGCTATAGGTGTGACAAATACAATTAGTGAAGTTTATTTTGATGTCTTTGTAGTCGTTCTGTGCCTTTTGTTCATTTTGTAATTTGACTTAGTGATAGATATTTTTCTGCTGCAATTTATAGAATGTTACCCCCATCATTAAAATGGTCCATTGCTTATTTTTTTAATATCAGGCAGTGTGTTAAGGATTTCTCTGAAAGTGTGGTGGTTTGTTGTTCCTAGTTATGTTTTTCATATTTTCACAAATATCCTTCAGATTTTCTTGTTTAATATTAATCCTGGCTTGGATGATGTTAATGATGAGGAATATATTTTAACTCATTATTCTCATGTGTCTGACTCCTGAGTACAAGTCCAAGTGTTGATGATGTACTCCCAATATGTGCTGTTTTCTCAACATAATTTAGGAATGTTAATGTTAAGCTTCTTAATATAAGATAATATAAGAAACATTAAATACATCATGGGTGTATTCAAACGAGTGTTTTCTTATATCTGTTAGAGATGTTGTTTCTCAGAACCTGTCCTTGTGGATGAGCACTCAGTGTTCTAAGTGCTGAGCCTTCTATTCATCCACATGAATATGTCATTCATAGCATTAAGTGTGATTGGATGATGTAACTTCATCTTTATCACCGCCTCAATGCGTCAGAACAAATATGTGATTGATTGCATCAGAAACTAACCGAGACCTGGTGCTTATGAAATTTTCCAGGTTCACCTCTCCACAAAATGAGGCAAAAGTACAAACTTAATGATCAGATAAGAAACTGACATTAAAAGTCTTTAAGAGATGGTTGACTAACCAACGCCGCAAGAGTGAATTTGTGTAACATGTGATAAATAGGCATCAATGGGAGCCAACAAGCTAACATGTGAGATGTACCCCTGCTTGAGTTTATACATCCTGTGAGGATAGAATACAAACTTGCAGACATGATATCTGACTTGTCTAAATGGGCTCACATTCTCCTTCCCTGATACCTGCAAATATTCAGTTTAGAACTCTGCATGGTGGTGACTAGAGATAACATCCAAATTGTGAGGAGATCCTGAGACTTGAAGTCTAAGGCTTAGACCAAAAGGTATGTATAAGAGATGTGGAGGTCGGAAGAAGTTTTAGGGAGGGAGCTTGGGGTTTGAAAGCACAAGAATCGCTTTCCGTGACCGACCCAGGAACTAGGTGAGACTCTGCTCTTACCCATCTCCCGCCCAAAACATCACTCACCTAGAACCCCCCCTCCCCCGCATGCCTTGGGGCTTGGGGTAGACATGCCCAGGCAGGGAGGAGCTCCCTGCTCCCTCAATCTGCTAGCACCCCACTCTTCCATTCTGCCGACCAACCCATGAACTAGTGAGGAGACTACCAGGAGAGGCAAGACCATCCAGAGTTGTGAACATTGAATTCCTGGCCCCAACACACCACTGGGTCACAAGAGGAGATAGAGAGACCCCACCTGCACCCACTAAAAGAAGATATGGGAAGAAGACAGAATAAGATTTCACTCAACAACAGAAAGATCAATATGACACCACCAGTATCTAGGGACTCCACTCCAGCAAGATATGAAAAGCCCAACACAGAGCATGAAGATGAGATGGACATCAAAAATTTTCTCAGCAAGATAATAGAGACCTTTAAAGAGGAAACAAGAAAATCCCTTAAAGAAACAGAAGAAAAAGCAAACAAAAAATTAAACAAAATGGAGGAAAAAACAAACCAAAAAATTCAAGAAATAAACAAATCTCTTAAAGAATCTAAAGAAAGCCAAGAAAAAACATCCAAACAAGTGAAGGAAGCTATTAAAACAGTTCAAAGCATGAAAGCTTAAATAGACACAATAAAGAAAACACAGAATGAGGGCATGCTGGAAATGGAAAGGCTCGATAAATGATCAGGAACTAAAGATGTGAGTATAACCAATAGAATTCAAGAGATGAAAGAGAGAATCTCAGCTACTGAAGACTCGCTAGAGGATATACATTCATCAACCAAAGAAAACCTCAAGTCCAACAAATACATAACACAAAATATCTAGGAAATATGGAAGAACATAAAAAGATGAAAGCTAAGAATAATAGGTGTAGAAGAAGGTGAAGAAACACTGCTCAAAGGTACAGAAAACATATTCAACAAAATCATAGAAGAAAACTTCCCCAACCTACAGAAGGATATGCCTATGAAAGTACAAGAAGCTTACAGGACACCAAACAGACTGGACCACAAAAAGAAGTCCCCCTGACACATAATAATCAAAACACCAAATCTACAGAATAAAGAGAAATTATTAAGAGCAGCAAAGGAAAAAGGCCAAGTAACATATAAAGGCAAACCAATCAGAATCACATCCGACTTCTCAATGGAAACACTGAAAGCCAGAAGGTCTTGGATAGATGCCCTACAAGCACTAAGGGAGCATGGATGCCAACCAAGACTACTGTACCCAGCAAAACTTTCAATCACTATAGATAGAGAAAACAAGATATTCTATGACAAAAACAGATTTAAACAATACATATCCAAAAATCCAGCACTACAAGAAGGTTCTGGAAGGAAAACTCCAACCCAACGAACATAAGTACACTCACAAAAACACTGGCAATAGATAATCTAATTTTACCAAACACAAAAAGAAACAGGGGGGCAAAATCCACACGCAATGACACCACCAAAAATAAATCCAAAACAAAGAAGAACCAATGAACAATGGATATTAATATTCCAAAATGTCAATGGTCTTAACTTATCCATTAAATGATATAGGCTAACAGAATGGATACGAAGACAGAATCCATCCTTCTGTTATTTACAAGAAACACACCTCAATTTAAAAGACAGGTGATACCTCAGAGTAAAAGGATGGGAAAAAATTTTCTAATCAAATGGGCTCAAGAAACAAGCTTGTGTAGCAATTCTAATATCTAACAAATTAGACTTTAAACTGAAAGCAATCAAAAGAGATGAAGTAAAGGAAAAGGAAAAGTCCATCAAGATGAAATCTCAATCCTGAATATCTATGCCCCTAATACGAAAGCACCCACATTTGTAAAAGAAACATTACTAAAGCTCGAATCACACATAAAACCACACACACTTACAGTAGGAGACTCCAATACCCCCCTTACACCACCAGACAGGACCACCAGACAGAAACTTAACAAAGAAACAAAGGATCTAACAGAAGTTATGACCCAACTGGTTTTAACAGATATCTATAGAACATTCCATCCAAACACATAAGAATATACCTTCTTCTCAGCGCCACATGGAACCTTCTCAAAAATTGACCACATAGTTGGCAGCAAAGCAAACCTACACAGTTACAAAAGAATTGAAATAACCCCCTGTATCTTATCAGACCACCATGCTTTAAAGCTAGAATTCAACAACAATACGAATTGCAGAAAACCTACATTCGTGTGGAAAATGAATAACACCCAATTGCACCATTCCTGGGTTAAGGAAGAAATAAAAAAGAAATTAAAGACTTCCTGGAATTTAATAAGAAAGTAGACACAACATACCCAAACTTATGGGACACTCTGAAAGCAGTGGTAAGAGGGAAGTTCATAGCACTAAGTGCCCACATGAAGAAACTGGAAGAAAGTCACATTAGAGAATTGACAGAACAACTGAAAGCTTTAGAGCAAAAAGAAGCAAACTCACCAAGGAGAAGTAGATGCCAGGAAATAATCAACCTGAGAGCCGAAATCAACAAAGTAGAAACTAGGAAAACAGTACAAAGAATCAATGAAACAAAGAGGTGGTTCTTTGAGAAGATCAATAAGATAGACAAACCTCTAGCCAAACTAACCAAAAGTCAGAGAGAGAGCATGTTAATTAACAAAATCAGAAATGAAAAGGGGGATATAACAGTGGACACTGAGGAAATCCAGAGAATCTTCAGGTCATACTTTGAAAACCTGTACTCCACAAAATTCGAAAATCTAAAGGAAATGGACTGATTTCTGGATAAATATCACTTACCAAAATTAAATCAAGATCAGATAAACTGTTTAAATCGACCTATAACCCCTAATGAGATAGAAGCAGTCATCAAATGCCTCCCAACCAAAAAAAGCCCAGCGCCAGATGGCTTCACTGCAGAATTCTACCAGAAATTCAAACAAGAGCTAATTCCAGTACTCCTCAAACTGTTCTGCACAATAGAAGCAGATGGGATATTGCCAAACTCTTTCTATGAGGCTACAATCACTTTGATACCCAAGCCACACAAAGATATGACTAAGAAAGAGAACTACAGACCAATATCCCTCATGAACATCAATGCTAAAATACTCAATAAAATATTGGTGAACCGAATCCAAAAACGTATCAGAAAAATCATCCACCATGATCAAGTAGGATTCATCCTGGGGGGTGCAAGGATGGTTCAACATACGAAAATCCAGACCCCTGAACATGGATGTCAATAAGGAGGCCTCTGCATTCCAGGGAGCCTCTGGTGGTGGATTAGTATTTTTCCCTGGTGCAAGAAGGGACTTTGAGAGCCTGTCCCACGTGAAGGGTTACACTCTGGCCCTGGACACATGGGGAAGGACCCAAGACCAGCACAGGAAGATTTGGTGGACTTTTCAGAGCCTCCATTGAGGGCCCTACGATGCCTGGGGATTGGTGGGTGGATGGGGTGGGGGGTGGGCTGGGGTGAGGGAGGAGGGATGGGGATGAGGTGAGGGAGAGCAAGAAGGGACTTACATGTGAAACAAGCTTGTTCCCTAACTAGAACTAATAAATAAATTTAAAAAAAACTATACATTTGTGTTTGCTTGCTAACTAAAAAATACTAACATAAAAAAACCCAGCACAAATTTATTCTTTAGTGGCACAATTTTTCCATTTATTTGCCCATACACATTGTCCTCCATTACCCACCAATGTAAATGAGACTTCACCCTTCACATATCCTGATTCCCATCATGCTTCCCCCTCTATGCACTCTGCTGTACTTCTCAACCTCTTCCCTGACAACCTGAAAGCCCTGTATCTCTGAGGAGGGAACATCCACACACCATCTTTCTGCCAAGCCAATCATAGCCTATCACTCCAAGGAGTGCCCTTCTCCAAGTACTTATTCTACAAAGCAAAGCCTTGTGTTTCATTTTTCCTTGCTTGGAATAAGATGCTGGAGTCACTCCTAATGACATACAAAGGTATAAGGTATGAACATAACAGTATATGAGCATGATGGATCAGTACTTCTCACCTGATTTAGTGAAGTGCTGTCCCTCAGACAGCATCAGGGGGTCGTTTTGGTACAGCTACAGCTGCCTGGAATTGGAAGACATTGTGTGTCAGATTAAATATATATGATTCTCTAACAAAACTGACATCCAATAAACAACGATGTGTCAATAAACTCTGCAAACTGGAAAAAAAGCACAAGGATCAAATGCCCGAGAGCATTCTTCAGTTCTAACTGAGGACAAGCTGGCATAAACTGTACTCTGTTTTCACTCAGCTGTGGTGGGTCAGCTCACTCCAGTTCTTCCATTCTTTAATTTTTGGCAACTCATGTTGTTGTCAGTGACAGTACACTGCAGTCCCCACTGGGAACATAATGGTCCTCAGTCTCCACCCCAGAAATCCCTGGTACCTGTCTGACTCACAGGATTAAGGTTATTCTAAATGACATTCATATCACTCAGTTTGACTAACATCTAGTGAAAGAGTGGACACCATGAAATTCTAAATTTCCTGGAAATTTTATCGTTGGAAAAGACTGATTCCAACAGTCTTTTCTCCAAGTACTTATTCTACTGAATCTCTACTGAATCTCTCTACTGAATCAATATTTGTGATTATCTGATCATCTTGATGGAGAGATGGGGACTCACGTTTTGAGGAGGCTTTTAGAGATGGGAAAACTTTTAATATAGGCTTAGTTCTATTACTTAGCTGTGCAGATCTCTTGCCTTCTATTCAAACCTGTTACCAACCAAGGATGGTTTAATTATCTTATGTCTACAACACTGTTCCAAATAGTATCAGACAGGAGTCATCTCCCTATTACGTTTTATCCAAAACTTCATGTTCAATCCTGAGTGCATAGCACCAACCAAGAGAAATGGTCTCATCGGACTTTATTCAAATATTTGTTCATACTTAATTCAGACATACTTAACAGGAACAATAAGGGAAAAATCTGGGAAAAAAGATGGAAAGTGATTCAATGTAAATAAATTGCATAACAATAAATGTTAAACAAAAATATGGCTAGAGAGTGAGCTTAACAATTAAAATTACTGGTGTTGTTGTATTGAAAAGAGGTTATATTACTAGAAACCATGGTTCATCTCCATCTCCTGTAACATCAATTCCAAGCAAACTTATTCCCTCTTCTGGCCTCTGCAGGTACTGCTCACATCCAAATATCAGAAGACGTATATACATGAAATAAAGTTTAAAAATGAAATTCTTTCTGGTCCTTCATAGAAGCATATGTGGCCTTCCTCTGAGCATGGTGTCTCAGAGGAAAAGAATCCTTATTTTGAGGGAAGAATACCTCAGAATAGCTATTCATTTACGTGTGCGGAAGTGTTTCTTTTTTTGTATTTGAGTTCTATGTGCTTTTATGTGTGATGATTGCAGCACTGACATTTCTTTTAAATGTATCTTTTACAGCATACAGTAAAGTTTATATAATACATTTTATTTCATGATATATTTCTATTTAGATCAAAAGGCATAATCTAAAAGGCAGTTTTGCTCTGTAAATCTTCAGAAGCCAAAATGGTACGAGTTTCACTCTTCTATCCCTATGTAAATTTTTCAATGCATAATCTCAGGCCAAAGCTAAAGGAGAATTAATGATGAGAGAGCTTTGTCTGTACTGGCCTGTCCTTGGGGTTCTGACAGGAACAGCTGCAGGCACAAATAGCACCACCTGTGTGTTTTCACTATAGTTCCTTTTAAAAGTGCCCTGCCCAAATCCCATCCTGCTCTCTGTTTCTCTCCCTTCCTGTGTCTGTTCCTCTCTCTCTCTCTGTCTCTGTCTCTCTGCCCCTCTTTCCTCTCTCCTACTGCTCCTGTACCTGGAGGCTGGTCCTTCCCCTCCGTTTCCCCCTTTTATGATCCCTTTCCCTAATTAAAAAAACCTCTCTTTGAATCCTGTGTCATGGCATCTTTCTTTGAACACTGCTTTTCCTAAATTACAACAGCTTATGTGGAATGCAAAATATTTGCAATGCTAGCTCCTCTTTTAACATTAACCACCACTGGATAGATGCTGCTAGTGAAGAGATTTGTGTTTATTAAACACTTAATGGTTTAGAATAATTGATCCATGAAAAGCCATATTAATTCAAGAAGAGCAGTACCCGCAGCCTTGTAGAAAATGTTTCGAAGACAAACTTTCTTATGTTGGATCAGGTAGCCTTCATCCCACTTCATTGCCCCCTCCCAGGACAATGGCCTTATCCTTATGATTCAGCCAAAAACATTTTTGATTAAAAATTCAACCACCAGTGAGTTTTCAAATTACAAATTTGAGTCATGTAGTCAACTGTCCATTTCAAAAACAGGAAAAGGATTTGGGTGTGGGGCATAGCTTCTACCTTCAGATCAGAACAAGAGGAATAATGTATTATATATGTTGTCTTGGGAAACAGGGCAGACAAACTACTGATTGGGTGACCATTATGAAATAGAAATTGATTGTGACAGAATAAGCAATTTTGTAATTTCCCAGCATGTACTAATTCACATAATGTGAGTGAATGTGGGCCAGATTTTTGTATACAATTTTGGAACTTTAGCTTCAGCCAGTGAAAATTGGTTTTCCAACAAGGAAGCTCCCCTAGGTAGACATGTTCAATATTGCTTTTCATTGTTATATCCATCATCCTTAGCTGTGTGTGTTATGTCAGAGATCTTAGCAGCTAGCATTGCACATAGTGGCATGGTTAAATAATATGTTATTCATGCCATTTCCTCTACCAGGTAATTGTTTTCTCTCTTTTTTTTTATTTTGGATATTCGAGACAGGGTTTCTCTGTAGCTTTTCAGGCTGTCCTGGAAATCACCCCGTGGGACAGTTTGGCCTCAAACTCACAGAGTTCCACCTGCCTCTTACTCCTGATTGCTAGGATTAAAGTCATGTACCAAGAACATCTGTCTGTTTTCTTCTTAAAGAATGTATAGACTTGCGATTTTTAAATTACATTTATCTTTTAAAAACAATTATTTGTTTTATTTTCAAATTTTGATTTTTATTAAGTGCATCACTGCTCCTGTCTCTCCTTTGTTTCTATTTCCTATTGCTTCCAGGAGATTAAGAATATATTTCTTGCCATCCAGGAATACAAGAGATTGTAGTAAGATACAAATTTCCCAGTCTAGACCCCTATCAGCCTCAAGGTTAGAAGGGCAGTTCTGTGCCATCCTGTGTTGCCTTAGTCATCTGATCCATGCTCATCTAGTAGGGGAGTTGATAGTGTCTATTGGCCCATTTGGGTAATGCTAGATATTTTGGTACTCTGGGCAAGCCTAGCATTCAGCAGCACCAGTGGGAGGTAGATTCTGTTTTTTCCTAGGGTTCTCTTCTAATGCAGCTATAAGGAGCGATGTTGGTTACCATAATCCATGCCATGGTGAGTGCTGGTTAGCTGAACTGTCAGACCTGTTGGGAATTGAATGTATCATGAGACAGCCTCGTTTTCTGGGTCCATGTGCTCACCTGGACAGTGATGCTTCTCCTGTAAGCCTCTCTTGAGTATGCATTCACTGGGGACAGGGAAGTTTTGTAGGCCTGCCTATGAGAGATGTGGTATTTAAAAAATCACTGTCATGTGTGAACACAGAGACAGTGCTTTTGGTGTGCATTAGGAAAGCATATTATAAAAACTGAAGGCCTGGTTTGTAGAAAGTCTCAAAGTTTCATGCCACATTCATTTTTTTTTTGCAATTAGTTTTACAGATAGTTTAGAAAGTGGTAGAAATGAGGAAATGAGGGTCATCCTTCAGAAATACTTGATTAGAATGCTTGTAACTTTCCTCTACCTACCAGCCACATTGTCTTAATTCAGAGAAATATTTTTTGATGAACAAATGTAATTTCTATGCTGCTGAGGTTGCTTGGCTGTTTATGGTGTTGGGCACCTAGTTTGTAGCCAAGGGAAGGATGTGCTGCCTGGTGCTGCTGGGTGTTCTTTAGTGACTGTATTACTTGTGGTTCCTTGAAACTGCTTGGTCTCTGAAATCACCAAATATTTCTACAAGTAGGAGGCTGGGATATGGGTCTCAAGGGCAGATGTGCAGTCTGAGGTTGGTGGGCATGATAAAAGGGGTTAACTGCAGGATGGGCAGTGTATGCCCTTGTGTTCTGAAGAATACTCTGGCCTCAAATAAAGATTCTGCAGTCTGGGAGAACTAGTGTAGGGTCCCGGGAAGTGAGTTATCATCTATGGGTACCTAGGAGTGTCCAAGTCCACACTCCCCTAATCAGGGATGGACCCGAGGCTGTTCACCCATGACTTCCATAACAGCCCCCAAGGACATCAGTCCGGAATAGGTAGCTTCCATAGCTTGGGACTGGAACAGAATGGACTCTGTGGATTCTATAGCATATGTGTGATACAAACAGAGCACTGAAAAATGTTGTAACTATATTTTTGCTTCTGTACTGAATTACAATGCAAATATCTGTGTTTTCTAGTGGTCTGACACCAGTCTTGTGACAGGGTCGTACATTTGATTCCCCAAATATGAGAATCAATGCTCTAAAATGATGTAAATAAATGAAAAGCACTTGAGAAAAACTTTGAATGAAATTCTTAAAGCCAGGAACATTGAAAAAAGAAAGAAAAAACAGTAATGCATTTAAAGATGGGAATTTGTAAATGATACCAATAATTGAATTTTTGGAACGATGAAATATGGAACAACACTTGTTGTGCCCAGATTGCAGAACCCCAAAACAAGCGAACAACAAGAAGATGACTCACTGAATCAAAGGACAAAGGTTTCTTAGGGAGTGTTGACACATTTATCTGGTATTCTCCCTTTCCTAAGCAGGCTCAGATAAAAAAAATCCATTTCTAAACATGATTACAGTGTACAAAGACCTTTAGTGACATTTTTACTTTAAAGTCATTCAGAAAGATATAAATTATAAAAAGTATGTAAAGAAATGCCTTTGGCATGTTCATTTATACCAGATGTTCTTCCGAGAAATCAGGTAAATAACACAGTGAAAATACACTGCTATGGAGCATTTGCTACCTCTGAAACTTGATGTTCCATCTAAAAGATAACTGCAACAATGGCACAAATCTCACAGACATAAAGATTCTGATTCCAAATACAGAAAACTTCAAGGAATTACACTTAATGACACTGTTTACTATACTCTTGATGAATGGTTATGATATTACGATTAACCTCAGAGTAAAGCTCCTTTTGGCTCTGAGGCAGCTGGCTAGGCAGATTGCCATAGCTGCTTCCATGCAAGACCAGAGGGACTATATTTTAACTACCTCTGGTTGCTGTCTATCTCATGGCTATAATATCACTTTAGAGAATTCCAATTTTTACTGTTTCTAACTTTAATAAATAGTTATATAGGTGTTTATCCTGCATGTATTTGTATAGAGTACTTACACAGGCCAGAGTAAGGCAGGAAATGCTGGCACAGAAGATGCAGCAAATAGTTAGCAAATAGTTTGCTAGTTAGCAGTTCTGGAAGTGGAACCTACCTACTCTGTAACCACCCCAAGTGCCATGAATTGCTGAGCCATTTCTATAGCCCCTATTATAACTTAAAATTTATTTCTATAAGTTGATTATTGGATGATAATTTATCACGTTCCATTTTTCTCTCTTCAGTCGCTCCCTTTCAAACCCCCTTACAAATTTCTATGTTTTAAGCAAGTGTGACTATCTGTGCTGAAATACATGAGTACAATTGGCTGTATCCATTTTTGTTGGTTTACATGCATTGATAATTGGCTGACCATGTATAATGGAATAAAAACTTAAGGTGCTCATCACTGCATAAGACTCATTCTCTCAAATGGAGAATTCTAACTTTTAAACAATATCGGTTGTATGAGCCTAACTAGGATGTCTTGTTCAGTAAACATAATCAAGAAGTCAAAAGTTAGGGTGGAAAATAACTTAGTAGTCAAGAGCACTGAAGATTCTTTCAGAGTATCCAAGCTTCCATTCCCAGTACATACAGAAGCTACCACTACCTGTAACTAAAGTATCAGAGGTTCTCACACCATCTACTGGCCTCCTTGGCCACAATAAGAAGGGGAGACTTACAACATGAGAAATATATTTTAAGATTTGTAGACACCACAATATGAACACAGGCTAGAAGAACATTGTAAGATATACATCCTGTAGCACATAGTCTTCAGAGAGCTACATAAAATACAGACAAAGACACAGACACACAGCCACTCACTCACACACACACACACACACACACACACACACACACACACACACACACACTGAATTGAGAAATTCTCCTGACTTTGTGTATTCAATGTGTTGGAAAATTATGTGTGGAACAATGGGCACATAGGAAATCTGGTTCATTTGTCAACCTCTGATATGTTTCAAATCTCTCAGCCATAATCTGAAAATATTTCTGAGAGGGTAAAATCATGTACTTCTGAAAAGATTATCACATTTGTCTTTCCTGCATCTATGTGGGTGGAATGAGATAAGCAACTCCAAATAGTTGTTTTCTGACCTCCACACATGTGCTGTTTTCCTCATGCGCACAATCAGAGAAATATCAGACACATAAACATCAGACAAACAAACACACACATACACACCACACACACACACACACACACACACACACACACACACACACAGAATATGTAGGAGTAATAAATAAGGATTTAACCAATCTAAGCACAAAAAAACTGGTTAACATTGAAAACTGGTCTCACTTACCAGAAAAACAGGAAAATTCTCTTTTCAGAAAAGAGATGTTAGGAGCCTTGTACACTTTTAGGATCCTTTCTTTTGACTTCTTATTTTGGTGGGGGGTTTTGAGCCAGTGATTTTCTGTGGTTTTGGTTTTTTTACTCAAAAATCTGTAGCCCTACTATATTCAGATGATACATTCATGGAGAAAGAAATAAGAGAAACATCCCTTTACATTTGCCACAAACAACATAAAATACCTTGGCTTAATACTAACCAAAAAAGGGAAAGTCCTGTACAGTAAGAATTTTGAGCCTCTAAAGGAAGAAATAAAATAAGATAACAGAAAATGGAAGGATATCCCATTTTCTTAGGTAGGATCAACATAGTAAAAATGGCAATTTTGCCAAAAGCAATCTACACATTCAATACAATCCCCATAAAATCCCTGCAAAGGACTTCACACTCCTTGATAGAACAATTCTCAACTTTATATGGAAAATCAAAAGACCCAGGGTATCCAAAGCAACACTGTACAATAAAGAACTTCTGGAGGCATCACCATGGCTGGTGTCAAACTCTATTACAGAGCTATAGTTCTGAAAATAGCTTGGTATTAGAATGAAAATTGACAGGTAGACCAATGGGATTGAGTTGAAAACCCTGATATTAACCCACACACCTACAAACACCTGATTTTTGACAAATAAGCTAAATTTATATGATGGAATAAAGACAGCATCTTCAACCAATGTTTCTGGCATAACTGGATGCTGGCAAGTAGAAGACTGCAGATAGATCCATGTCTATCACCATGCATAAAACGTAAGTCAAAATGGATCAAAGACCTCAACATAAACCTAGCCACAGTGAACCTATTGGAAGACAAAGTGGCAAATATCCTTGAAAGAATTGGTACAGAAGACCACTTCCTGAACACTACACCAGTAGCACAGACATTGTGATCAACAATTAATAAATGGGACCTCCTGAAATTGAGAAGCTTCTGTTAGGCAAAGGAAGACAGAGAGCAAGGCAAAATGGCAGCCCACAGACTGGGAAAAGATATTCACCAACCCCATATCTGACAGAGGACTGATTTCCAAAATATAGAAAGAACCCAAGAAGCTAGTCTCCAAAACACCACGCAATCCAAATAAAAGTGGGGTACAGAACTAAATATACAGTTCTCAATGGAGTAACCTAAAATGACTGAAAGACACACATAAAGTGTTCAACATCCTTAGCCATCAGGGAAATGCATATCAAAACAACTCTGAGATACCATCTTACTTCAGTCAGAATGGTTAAAATCAAAATCACCAATGACAGTTTTTGCTGGAGAGGACGTGGAGAAAGGGGAACACTCCTCCACTGCTGCTGGGAGTGCCAACTTGTACAGCCATTTTTAAAATCAGTATGGTGACTCCACAAGAAAATGGGAATCAGTCTACCAAAAAATCCAGCAATTCCACTATTAGGAATATACCCAAAAGAAGCACATTCATACAACAAGGACATCTGTTCAACCATGTTCATTGCAGCACAATTTGTAATAGCCAAAAACTGGAAGCAGCCTAGATACCTCTCAACTGAAGAATGGATAGGGAAAATGCGGTACATTTAAACAATGGATTACTACTCAGCGGGGGGGCAGGACAACGTAATCCTGAAATTTGCAGGAAAATGAATGGAGATAGAAGAAACCATTCTGAGGGAGGTAATCCAATCACAAAAAGACAAATATGGTATGTATTCACTCATATATGGATTTTAGACATAGGGTAAAAATTAACAGCCTACAATCCACACTTCCAGAGAAGCTAGTAAACAAGGAGAACCTAAGAAAAACATACATGGTCCCCTGGAGAAGGGGAAAGGGACAAGATCTCCTGAGTAAATTGGGAGTATGGGGGAGGGGAGAGGGAGCTAGGAGAATGAGAATGGTAGAAGCAGAGGGGTGAGGAGGACTTGAGGCAGCAGGAAGTTTGTGTTGGGGGAAGAGTAGAGGAGAGAAATATAAGAGATACCATTATAAGTTTAAAGAGAAATCAGGCACTAGAGAAATGTCTGTACATCTACAAATATGACACCAATATACAGTCTAAGCTACAGAGGAGAGTCTACCTTTAATGCCCTCCCCTGATAATGAGATTGATGTCTGATGTATATGCCATCCTAGAGCCTTCACTCAGCAGCTGTTGACAGTGGAACCAGACACCCACTGCTAAACAATGAACTGAACAGGAATCCAGTTGCTTAGAAGGAGGAGTGATGAGCAAAGTGGTCAACAATATCAGGCTAGTGAAACCCACACAAACAGCTGACCTGACCTAGGGGGAGCTCTTTGACCCCAGACTGATCACTGGGAAACCAGTATGCACTGATCCAGACCTGATGATTGTGGGTGTCAGTGACTAGGCCTCAGAAATCCTTGGAGACTCTTGTAGTAGATCAGAACTCATCCCTAGGATAGTAATGGACTTTGGGAGCCCATTCCACAGAGGGAGATACTCCCTCAGCCTAGACTACCAGGGAGGGACTAGGCAGTATCTCAAAGTATATGACAAAGTCTGAAGACCACCATGGAAGGCTTCACTGTCCCTGGGGAGCTGAAATGGTTTGTGATAGTTAGGGCAGTAATGGGGAGGCAGGTGACTAGGAGAGGGAGAGGGAACTGGGATTGACATGTAAAAAAATCTTGTTTCTAAATTGAATAAAAAATGGAGAAAGAAAAAGATAAAAAGTACAAAAATTAATGTAGAAAAATGTATGAGTGAAACACCAGGAAATTTTAGAACTTCAAAAGCAATGCAATGGAGAGATGGCTCAGAGGTTAAGAACACTGACTGCCCTTTCAGAAGTCCTGAGTTCAATTCCCAACAACCACATGGTGGCTCACAACCATCCATTATGAGATCTGGTGCCCTCTTCTGGTGTGCAGATATACATGGAAGAACTTCACAAACAAGCCCATAAAACATAGGGTTGTCTCCATTTTGGAAACTTCAGCATCTGGGATATATCTATGTGGTCATCAATAAGCTGGAATGGTGTAATGATGCATTTACTTACATGGGTACTGGACTGAAGTAATAGTCGGTTACAGTGGCACAGCAGAATAAAAAATATTTAAAGCCATAGAGAATTGTGCTTTCTTCCTAACTCCAGGAGGAAATATTGTGAGGTGATAAATGTGGCCAGTTTAGAATTTGAAGATGTAATAGATTGTGACAGACACATCATAAGTGTTTCCTGGCAACTGAGACAGAAATCTCTCTTCCCATATCATGGGTCCAAGATACAGGGAGTACCTGAGATGCAGTTTTGTACAGGGGATTTTAATATCCTAAATTATGTGCCATTGTACAACTTTTACTGTCACCATACAATGGAGTTGATTCTCCAACTGAGCTTATGACAAAGGGTTTGCGCATTTCCAAACAACTGGAACTGTTCAACAACAAGAGGGTACCTAATCTCACTAAATATAGTCTGTGAAAGAACTGCTCCAAGTCTTTTATTAGTATATTTTCTCTTCCCTAAGAAGTAAAACCCTATTGTGTATTCTCTATTTAGTTCTGTACCCCACTTTTTATTTGGTGTTTTGGAGACTAGTTTCTTCAGTTCTTTGTATATTTTAGAAATCAGCCCTGGGCTACATGTGGGGTTGGTGAAGATCTTTTCCCATTCAGTGGGATGCTGTCTGTCTTGTCTTGTTAACTCTATCTTTTGCCTTACAAAATCTTCTCAGGTTCAGGAGGTCCCATTACTGAATTGTGGATCTGAGTATCTGTGCTACTGTTATATTCAAGAAGTGGTCTACGTACAAATTCTTTCAAAACTACCTCCCAATTACTCTGCTAAGAGGTTGGTGTAGCTAGATTTATATTGAAGTCTTTGATCCAATGGAATTGTAGTGTGGTCAATAGAGGAGCCTTAAATGTCTAAAAGACACTAAATATCCATTGCCATCTGGGAAATGTAAATCACAATTTGGAGGTATCATCTTAAACTTGCCAGAATGGGTACATAAATAAACACCAAGGCGAATTTACGCTGGAGAAAGGGGAATGTCACTCTGTTGCTGCTGGGAGTGAAAACTTGTACAACCATTTTGGCAGTCAGTATGGCAGTTTTTCTGCGTATTGGTTATCGGTCTACTTCATCATCTAGCAATTCCACTCTTCGGCATATACTCAAAGGATGTACATTTATGAACATGGTCATCTGTACAGCCATGTTCATAAAAGCAGTATTTGTAAGAGCAAGAACCAGGAAACAACAAAGATGTTTCTTGACAAATAATGGATAAAGAAAATGTGATACAATTAATCAATAGAGTAGTACTCAATGGAAAAAACAATGAAACAATTTGATGGAACTAAAAGAAAGCATCCTGAATTAGGTAACCCATACATCCAAAGACAAACATGGTATGTACTCAGTAATGTACAGATATTAGACACAGATAAAATGATAAATAGCCTATTAT
Organism: Cricetulus griseus; assembly: GCF_003668045.3. Classification (NCBI taxonomy): domain Eukaryota; kingdom Metazoa; phylum Chordata; class Mammalia; order Rodentia; family Cricetidae; genus Cricetulus; species Cricetulus griseus. Next base: position 7,537,510 of record NW_023276808.1, read on the forward strand.
CCAAAACTCCAGAGAAGCTTGAAATAAGTAGGACCCTAATTGAGGCATACATCCTTTCTCAGATTAGGGGAGAGCAAAGATATCCTGAATAATTTTGGAGCATGGGGAAGAAGGTGGTTGGTATGAGAAAGAGGAGGGGAGAAGAGGAGACGATAGTAGAACATGAGGGATCAGGAAGATTGATTATGTGGAAGAATAAATGAGAGCAAGAAAAGAGATACCTTAATAGAGGCATAAATTATAGGTTTAATGAGAAATATGGCACTAGGCAAATATCCAGGGATCCACAAGGAAAATCCCAGCAAACAATCTAAGCAATAGTGGAGAGGCTACCTTGAATGCACTTCCCCTATATTGTGATTGATGACTACCTTAGAAGCCATTCTAGAGCTTTCATCCAGTAGCTGATGGAAGCAGAATAATACACGCAAAGCTAAACAGTGACCTGAACTCCTGGAATCCAGTTTCAGAAAGGGAAGAATGATGGGGAAATGGGTCGTTACCAGGCTGGAGAAACCCACAGAAACAGCTGACCTGACCACATTGGAGCTCAAAGACCCCATTCTGAAAACTTGTGAGCCATTGTAGTACCAAGTCAGCCCTTTTCAATGTGCATGTCCTTGGGAGATGTGGGTACTCTATGGGCCTCTGGCTGTGTAACCGGTATTTATTCCTAGCACACAAATGGACTTTGGGTGTCCCTTCTTTATGGAGGGTTACTCTGTCATTCAAGAAAATCTGCGGAGTGCCTAGGCCATTCCCCAAAGGATGTGACAGACTTTGGTCATCCCCCATGAAAGTCCTCACCATCTCTGTGGAGAAGGGTATGGATGGGATTGGGGTTTGGGAGTAATGTGAGTATGGAAGGGAGAAAGAATGGGGTTGTTATGTAAAAATAGATTGTTTCTAATTTAAATAAAAATTCATAAAAAATAGAAAAGAAAAAACATTTTTAGACAGATAAAATGTGATAGTGGGTTATGTCCATATATATATATATATATATATATATATATATATATGGACATAACCATCTCATAGTGGTTGATGAACTTAACACTGATGATCGAGTCGCCATGTAGGAATATAGGCAGTTGAAGGCTGGGGAGAAGAAGGGAAATAGAGGCTGAGAAGAGATGCCATGCTTCAGAAGGAGTAACATGCCAGAAAATGGGTAAGCCATAGTCACATGGCAATACATAGATTAATAGAAATCGGTTAATATTTGAAACAGAGCTAGCCAATAAGAAGCTCTTACCAATTGGTCAATAGTTTAATAATTAATGTAACATCTGTGTGTTTGTTTGGGGCAAAGGGGAATTGGAACAATGTGGAACAGACAACTCCATCTTTAAGATTCGTTATTCCTACCTCTCTGTCTAGCAATGTAATTATCATCCACTGTCACCTATAATCCCCTAGCATATAATATCTTTCTGCCTCTGTATGCAAAAGGAACTAAGTAGTCAGCAACAGGTTAGCCTTGATTCTATTGGTAAAAGTGAGAATAGGATATCTCCAAGTTAACGAGAAAAATTTGATACATCAACAATTACCTCAAGAGAAAGGAGATAGGTCCTGTAGGCTAGGTCTTCACAGTTGTTTGTGGAGAGGGGATCAGTTGAATTACAAAAAGCATTTCTGGAGTGAAAAAGGCAACTTCATATGTAACCACCACCTTCTCATACAGAGGTCACAAAAGGATAAGTGTCAAGATAAGGATGATGATATAAGTATGCAAGGATATTTTTTATTTTTTTCAACTTCATTTTCAATTTCTTTAAAGAATTTCCAAAGGCTATGTAGTGTGTATTTAGAGTTTCAAATGAATCCAATCTTTGGTTTTAGTAAAATCAAGTGTAGGACACATGCCACAATTCTGATGGTCAATCTGAATTATGATTTTTTGGTTGTATTAGGATATTGGTATTGTAGAATTATAGCTGTGTGTAGAAGGAAAAGCTCTTAATCTTAGCTACTAATAGAATGAAGCTCAGCAAATTTTCTAATTGACTAGAATACAAGAAGTCCGGGGTTCGATCATCATAGTGCATTAGCTATATTTTGTAGTTGAGGCCTATAATCCAAATTTCAGTATAAGAGGCAAAATATGTGGAGGACATGCTTAAGTATAAAGTTACTTTTAGCTCAACCATGCTTTCTGAGATCCTGCTTTAAAATATATAAACATAATATCATAAAGTTAAATACAATAGTCCTAGGATCCTTATTTATTTGATTAATAATTTTTGGATTTTATTGAGAGATGTTGTCATGTGATCCAGGATGGCCTGTGACTCCTGATTACAATTTATTGATCTACTATGTTATTGCTAGCATCACAGTCTTCTCTCACTTTGCCTGATAAAATAATAGTATAAATGTTGAAGTGGACACACACACAATATTTAGTTATTTTTATGAGAGCCATCTCTAATAAGAACTCTTTTTTAACTTATAAACCATGCTTGCATGTTTAGTCAACATCAAGAGAGCTCTCAAAAGAGAAAAACATAAATAGGATTTGTAGGACCCAATATAATCACCTGAATACATTTGCAAAGTTGAATTTTGCAAGAAAATATTCAAGCCCAGAATTTTGTGCTTCTCTTCAGTAATAAATATACATCACTTCCTTTATGGACTATTGAAACTTTTCACAAAGTGAAGCTTGATCTCTATCTCTAAGTATATAAACAAAATTCCACAATCTGAATCATCTTTTTCTCATGGTATCTTGTACATCAATTCCAGTAATATAAAACAACATTAGTCATATGAAAATATTATTTTCTAAATCACTGATATTAATAAGATTCCATCGTGTACTGAAAGTGGATTCATTTCTTTGTTCAATAAAGAAAATTTCAATGGTACTTCTATTGTCCTTGAGGAAAAAAATTAATACTTGTCCAAACTAATACCTTCTAAATACTGGCACTTTGCAGAAATTTGTCTCTGTTTCTTTCAAATAGCTTCTTTCCCAAGAATCTTTTTGCTCATCTTCTGACATGAAATCATTACTAAGTTGCAAGTAATTATTGCAGTTCTACCTAATATTAAAATCCTGGCTAAAATTAAGCTGTTTCATGTGCTTTCTGAGATCCATCTGACAATGCATTTTATCCTGGCCCCATACCCTCCCTATGAATTTGTTCCTTTACAAATGGGACTGCCTTCATGGAACAAAGGTGTGTATTCTAATGAACATGCCTCAACCTGTAGGGACAGTGACTGATTGAAGCCCCATGACTTCCAAGGGCCTTTAGGAATCTTGTACAATTGAAACAATTCTCCTGGTTCTAACAAGGTAGTCCATGTCACCTGATTTGTGTGGAAGCAGTCCTACAAAAAACCAGCAGATACGTTCCGAATTCACATGTGTGAAGTCACAAATTAAGGATAAATTGTTGAGGTGCCTTTTAACATACCAAAGGGGATGTTGGCCAAAATTTTTCTCAGCATTTCTAATACCTGTGCTCTAGTAACACAGTTCTGGCTCCTAAAAACTTCCCATGCTTTACCCCTACTCTTAACCACTCCAACCCCTGAGGCCCAATTCCCTTACCCCATCCTGTGATTCTTACATAGCCTCAGTCACTTTGGATATTGGGGTCTCTTTGTCTCCTGGCTTGCTCCTGGTATTGTGGTTTCTCATCCTTGTCTTTTCCACTCTCAACCCCATCAACCTCTCATGGCTTGCTTCACTCAGGACCTTCCAAACATAACTCTGGCTTTTTCTTCCTCATTTGTAAAGTAAACCTTCTCATACCTCTTAACTAAGCACATACCAGTATCATATCATTTTTCTTTAACCATTCAACAGCTTTATTTCACATATATATGGTGGAAATTGAACATATACATGAATGGAAAACCATTTGATGATCAGATGGGGAAGCTACTTAAAAGTACTAAAAAATCTAGTTGTGTAATTTTAAAATTAGTGAGAAACAAATTTTAACACGTTTTACAATTTTTTTGTTTAAATGTTTGCCTAAATGCATGTCTGAAGAAAACACGATTTCCTTGTGCTAGTGTGGGCCATAGGTAGACACAGGATCCTCTGTAACTGGAGTTACAACATAAGTGCAGGAGGCACATTCCAGTCCCAAGGAAGAACAGCCAATCTCCAAACCATTGACTCATCTTTCCAGGAGTCAACAACTTCAATTTGTCTGGCTTATCCTAGAGGAAACATTAGCTGAAGCAAATGTGAATTTAAAGAAACACACATTTAAAGGAAATACAAAAGGATAACACATTACACAGTACATGAATTTTGCTTGGGAATTTTTTTTTGAAAACCACACTGTCATTGTCAGTCAATTCATATTCCTGAAAGTTACTTTGTATCACTGCATTTCAGCTTTGGTTCCTTGATTTGTAAATGCTTTAAAGTGGTGTCTACAAACAAACATGTTTTTCTTTGAATCCTATTCTCTGATGGGGATACTAAAGTTACTCATATTCTCTAGAATTACTGAAGCTGCACTCTTTCAAAAGTGAATATTTTGACCTGCTACAGTGGCTCATTATGCAAAACTGCTTTCAGAAGGACACATAGCTGCACAATGGCCATGAGAAGGATCTGTGAGATGAACATCAAAATGTGATCAGATGGTAAGATTTTATTTTACCCAGTAAAGCCAGCATCTGACCTGGAGTGTCATACCATGCTGTGTTTTAATACAGATATTGTGAATTTAATTAATGTCATAGTTGGGTAGACAAACAAAGGTTTTTTTTATATAACCCCACTTACTTGACCTGGACCCATTAAGAGTCACTGCACACACAGAAGGCATCTATGCATTAGGTGCCTGCATTTAGGTAAGGCATGGTAGAGTACAGTATCCCAGGCATCCATTACATCATCATCATCATCATCATCATCATCAACATCATCGTCATCATCATTATCATAATTATTATTAACTTAGCTTTGCAGCAGAGACATTCTTTATATTCCTGACTTACCTAGAACTCTATTTCCAGATAGGTCTCGCCTCAAACTCAAGAGTTTCACCTTCTTCTTTCTCTAAACTGTTGGGATAAAAGACATGCAGCCCTTTGCCAGCTCACTTTTCATTTTTTACCTAAGCAACTTGTCATAGCCAATGGGTGCCAGAATGGCTAGTGTGCATAACCTATACAGAGAGTCCAAACTATTTGTTTTCATTCACAGAGCTTGGTATTCTGTGAAGCCTCTTTCATGAAACAGCCAGGTCAGGCAAAACTGGAGAACTCCCCTCACCAGCAGAGAATGCTGATCACGAGCACACTTCTTGAATGCCAGGAGAGAACAGTGTTCGCGAGCTTACCTCTGGAACTTTGATCACTTCCTGGAGCCAACTGCCATTCCAGTTCTGCGTTTGGCCTGCTGGACGTGTTCACAGGTCTTGGGAAGAAATGACTCTCACAAAGTATATCGCTTAACCTCTTCCTGCATCCAGTTGCCATTGGAGGTCAGGCTCCATTGGTGAACTCTTCTCGCCAGCAGAGAACCCTGATCGGGAGCGCATCTCTGGAACTTTCATCACTTCTTGAAGTCAACTGACACTCCAGGTCTCCTTTTGGCCTGACGCAAGTGTGCACAGGTCTTGGGAAGAAAAGACTCCTCCCTACAAACACAATCGCTTACCCTATTCCTGCCATCAATTGCCATGGGAAATAGCCTTCAACCATCTTTGCCTGAGGTAAATAACTTAAGACAGTTTTCTCTGCTCAACTGCCTTAGAAACTACCTGCCCAAACCAGTGGAGAGAGTCCTACAGGCCTCAGCTAGGCTATGGCCCTTTGATTACACATCATGGTTTCTCAGACCATGGACTACTATCAGCAACCAAGACTCACAAGAGGAGTTTTACAACCCAGACAAAAGCCTGGAGTATTTGACAACCAATAAAGCCCAGAAAGATTTGCCACCTCAACAACAACTGCCATGATCTCTCCCCACATTGCAGTGCAGAGAGTCACATGTCGACCAGGAAGAGGGCAAGGATTGCAGGGGGGTTAGATTCCCTGACTCTGGAAGTGCAGACAGCCAGTACTATACTGCAGTCCCTGAAGTATCTACAGACTTTATGGGCACTTCAAGCTCCACAAAGGACCTGAGACAGGGCCATAAAGGAAAGGCACCACTCCTTTTGCAGATCCTAGATACCATGAGAAACACAGTGAGCAGTGATCTCAGTCTGTCTGCTTTCCATCCAGTCATCAGAAAAAGACCTAGGTCATCTTTTCTGCCTAGAGCAGAGAAGGCTAAAATACACTTGGTTATGTCTCTCCTGTTGGAAAAGAATGTGGACTGCTCCCTGATCTGTAGTGGAGTTGCTGCGAGGTCTTCAGGACCTGGTCCAAAAGATGTAAACACAAAGACAACAGGAACTTATGCAGAACCAACTGTACCATCTTCCTCTGATCAATGTGAACTGGTAAATTCCCATCTAATCAAAAGTCCCTGAAAAGTACCCCATGTAAGTTTCAAAATCTGTTTCAGGGATGAGGGTCACCTCTGCTTCTGTCCATGGGAGGCAGAGAACTTCCAAATGTCTGGAAGACAAACCCAGTAGATTCCCCTCTCCAGAACAGGACCTCATTTCTTTTTCCTGTAGTAAAGCAGACCAAATTCCTTCCATTAGTCCTGAAAGAAAACTTAGGCAAGCTCACACAGACCAAGCATATCCAAAATCTACAAATCTAGAACAAAAATTTCTAAGAAATTTCCATTTGCAAATATGGGGCTGACCAATAATTTTACACCAGTTAAGACATTAAAAAGTTTGCCATTTCATAAAGAGAATCCCCATTCCTACCTGAATGTACAAGTTGCTACTGGCAGGTCTCTAGTACCACCCACAAGTGAGGGAGGAGTTTTTGATGATACCTCACCTTCAGAGAAGTCTGTGAATAAATTTTGCTTTACCCATTGTTTTTTTGGCTCCCTGCAGTTCACTCAAAGTCCTATAACACTTTCCATTCCTGCAGACTGGACATACAAACATATGCCCTACCCAGAGGAAATGGTCACTCATACATCCACTTACAAAGTGGGGCCTAGGCTTTCCTCATCTCGGAGAAGCAGATGGAAACATGAAAACACAGCGCAAGGAAGCCTAAGTAGATCAAAACCAGAACAAAATGCCCTAAATTTGCAAAAATATGACCCACAAACTCCCTGCCCTGCCTTAATAGTTAAGGGATCCCGAACAACAAACACTTACAATGAATTGGACACAGATAGCTTAATGGCGACATCTGATTCTCCAGACATTTCTTCTTCCTCAAAAGAGGCCCAGGTTAATTCTAAATCTACTGGAGGGGGCTTAGCATCATCCACAATGGAGGGAGGAGCTGTGGCCAATTCCTCCCATACAGAGATAGCTGTGGACCTATATTTCTGTGCCCCTGACACTCTTCAGCCTTTTCAGTTCAGTCAAGGAACAACAGAACGTTCCATACCTGTAGATGGGACACTCAGACATATGTCCTCTCAGGTGGAAGCGCTGACACATTCTCCCTGAATAAAAGAGGACCCTAGGCCTTCTTCTTCTATGAAATCCATAATTCAAAGGTAGCCACTGAACAAGGAAGCCTAAATAGATCACAACATGATGACAATTGCTCAGGCCAGAAATCCAAAGACCCACCAACTCCTACCAATGCTTTAATAGCTGAGGAAGGACTAACCCCCAATACAAAAGATGAATGGGATTTTGATATTGTTCTGAGTACATCTGGGTCTCTAAAGCTTCCATTATTCTGAGAACAGACTCAGGATAGGTCCATCTCTTCTGGCGAAGCCCAAGCACATTCCAGATTGGAGGAATGTGCTTTGAATAATCTTCTACATTCAGAGTGGTCTCAGGAACCATTTTCCTCTTGTCCCTGTTCTTTTGGGCCATTGCATTTCACTCCAGGACCTGTAACACTATCCATTCCATCATACTGGACATACACACATATGCCCTACCTAGATGAAGGTATAAATCAATCTCCTTTTTACAAAGTGTGGCCCAGGGATTCCCGCTCTAGGAGAGGCAGATTAAAACAGGAAATGACTGCACATGGAAGCCTCAGTAGATCAAAACTGGAACACAATGGCCTAGAGTTGCAAAAATGTGACCCACATTTTTGGGACTTTGACATTGTACTTGGTACAACTGGGTCTCTAGACCTTCCAATATTCTCAGAACAGACCCAAGTTGCTTCCATCTCTATTGATTGGCACAAAACAGAGTCCACAAAGTAAGGGAATTCAGGGTAATCCGTGAAATTAAGAGGTTTGTCAGGAACAATTTTGCTCTGTCTATGGTTCTTTTCTGCCCTTCTGACACTCAAGGGTCTATAACATTATCTATTCCTGCAGATTGGACATACACATATATGCCCTTCCCAAAGGAAGAAATCACACATTCTCCCTTATACAAATTGGGTCCCAGATGTTCCACCTCTAGGAGAAGCAGATTGAAACAGGAAACCACAGTAGAAAGAAGAGTCAGTAGATCACATCGAGATCACAATGGCATTGCACAGCAATCCTATGACCCACAAAATCCATGTAATTCCTTTAGAGCTGAGGGAGGCCTAAAACTGTTCATATCTGATTAGTGTTTCATTGGTATTACCATGGGGCCATCAGAGTGTCCAGACTTTCCTTCATCCTCAGAAGAGGCCCACGATATTTCCAGATCTCTTGGAGGGACCTTATCAACATTTACAAGTGAGAGAGTTGGTCTGGCTGAGGACTCTCCTGTAGAGGGTTCACTGAAACAATTTTGCTCTGGCCCCGATTCTTCTCAGCCTTTGAACTTCACACAAGGCCTACACAACTGTCCATTCCTGTAGATTGGAAGTTCACACATAGTTCCTCTCAAGTAGAAGAGTTGACAACTTCTTCTTTTTTCAAAAAGAACCCCATACCACCCTCTTCTATGAAAAGCAGTATTCAACAGAAAGACACAGCACAAAGAAAACTCAATAGATCACATCCTGATGCCAATTCCTTAGAACATAATTGCAATGACCCAAAACCTTCAACCTCTTCTTTAACAGATGAGGAAGGCCTAACATCCAACATAAAAGATGAATGGGACTTTGACATTATTCTTGGTACATCTGGGTCTCTAAAACTTCCTTTATTCTCAGAACAGAAACACCTTACTTCCATTTCTACTAGCAAAGCCCAAACAGAGTCCAAATGTGTTGTATGTTATTTGGATGATTCCACACCTTCACACGGATATCTGGATTCATACTGTCCTGGTCATGGTTATTTTGGGCCCTTACAGTTCACTCAAGGGCCTGTAACATTATCCATTTCACGAGATTGGACATACACACATATGCTCAACCCAAATGAAGATATCACTCACTCTTCCTATTACAAAGTGGGGTCCAAGTTTCCTGCTCTAGGACAAGGAGATTGAATCATGAAACTAAACCACGAGGAAGTCTCAATAGATCAAAAGCAGATCAAAATGGCCTAGATTTGCAAAAACATAACAAACAGACTCCTTGCACTGCCTTAAGAGCTGAGGGAGTCCTAATATAAAACAATTCTTATAAATGGGACAGTGATATTATAATGGGGAAATCTGATTCTCCAGATATTCTTGAATCCTCAGAAGAGACCCTGTTTTCTTCCAGCTCTACTAGAGGGGCCTTAAAATCATCCACAATTGAGGGAGAAGTTCTGGATGATGCCTCTCCTTCAGTGGAGGATCAATTTTTCTCTGTCCCTGACTCTGTACAACCTGTGACCTTCAATCAAGGACAAACAACACAGTCCATAAATGTAGATTGGATTTTCACACATATGCCCTCTCAGGTGGAAGAGCTAAAACATTCTTCCTCTATAAAAGATGACCCCAAGCCATCCTCTTGTATGAGAAACAAAATTCCACAGGCAGCCCCTGAACAAGGAAGCATGAATAGATCACATTCTGATGACAATTATTCAGGCCAGAAATCCAATGACACACAACCTCCCACCAATGTCTTAACAGCTGAGGGAGGCCTAATATTCAATACAAAAGATAAATGGGACTTTGACATTATTTTGGAACATCTGTGTCTCTAGACTTTCCTATATTCTCAGAAGAGTCACAGGATACTTCCCTCTCTACTGGAGGAACACAAACAAAGTCCATAATGGAGGGAGTTCTAAATGATCCCTCACATTCAGAGGGTTCTGCGGCACCATCTTGTTCTGGTTTTGGAAATTTTCTTCCCCTTAAGTCCACTCAAGGGCCTATAACACTATCCATTCCTGTATACTGGACACACACACATATGCCCTCTACACAGGAAGAGATCACTGATACTCCCTTTTACAAAATGGGTTCCAGCCATTCCTCCCCTAGGAAAAGCAGATAGAAACCAGAAACCACCATAGAAGGAAGGCTCAGTAGATCACATCAAGTTCACAATGGCATTGCACAGCAATACTATGACCCACAAACTCCATTCAATACCTTAAGCCTGATGGAGGCCTAAAACCTAGCATTGGTATTACCATGAGGACAGACATTTATACACCTCAGAAGAGGCCCAAATTAGTTCTTAGTCTACCTGACAGGCTATAACATCATCCACCCATGAGGGAGAAATACTTGCTTATCGCTCCCCTGCAGAGGCCTCAGTGAACCAATTTTGCACTTTCCCTATTCTTCTCAGCCTTTGCACTTCTCTCAAGTGACTATAACACTATACATTCCTGTAGACTGGATGCTTATACATATGCCCTCCCACGTATAATAGACAATACCTTTGCCAACTTACAAAAGTGGACCAATGTTGCCATCCTCTATGAGAAGCAGGTGTATATTACAAACTACAACACGAGTAACCCTCAATGGATCAGAACCATGTAACCATGGCCTGTACCAGAAAATCATTGATCCACAAACTCCTTCCCCTTCCTTAAAAGCTTAGAGAACACTAACATTTAACACATCTGATGGATGGGACTTTGTCATTCATCTTGGGCTTTCCTTTTCTGAGGTCTTCCCTTCATTTTCAATACAGGCACAGGTTTACTCCAACAGTGTCGGAGAGGACCTAGCAAGTACCACAAGTGAGACAGGTGTTCGTGATGATGCCTCCCCTTGGAAGGTGATGTGCAAACCTTTTGCTCTACCAGGATTTCTTTTGGCATTTGTAGTTCACTCAAAGTTCTGTATTGTTGTCCATGCCTGCAGACCAGAATTTCACACAGGTGTTATTCCAGGTAGAATAGCTCACCCATTCTCCATCTTACAATGGTGTCTCCATCTGTTCCTTTATTAGGAGAAGCAAATGGAAAAAGAAAATCAGTGCAAAAGGAAGCCTCAGTAGATCACATACTGATTAAAATGGCTTAGGCTAGAAAATCTATGGCCCACAAAATCCCAGCTCAGTCATAATACCTGAGAAAATCATCACAACCAACATATTTAATTAAGGGGACTGAAACTTTACTCCAGGTATTTCTGGGTCCCTAGATATTCCATCATCCTCACACCAAGCACAAGTAACTTTCATCTACATTACAGACATCTTACCAACTTCTACATGTGTTATATGAATTCTAGATTGTCCCACACCTACATGCTGGATTGTGAACCACTTTTCCTGTCCCTGATTGTTTGGGGCCTTTGAAGTTCACACATGGACCTTTCAAACTGTCCATACTGGCATACTGTATCTTTCAGCGTCTCCCTTCCTATGAAGATGTCACTTTCCCGTCTACTTCTAGGACTTTGGAGACAATGCATTACAAACTAAGGAGAAAAGATGCAAACAGGTAGAACCTCAGCAAGGGAGCATAACAATTTGTCCCTCAGAACAATCAGACCTAACAGAACTAGAATGTTTCAGAGAAATTCACATTCCCCAAATGGGCCAGATATGTCCCTTTTCAAGATGATAGCCTAACAGGATGTTCATGACTCATTAAGCTATGTGACATATATGCTTAGAACTAATGGCCTACGAAGTGCACAGATACATATTTCCATTTATATTTATTATATATTTATTATCCATCATAAGGAGATATCTCAGGTCTTCAATCATAGCAAATGTTCTCTTAAATAAACCTAAGCAACTACCAGGACACAATCTAAAATTCTGATTACCACAGAAGTTTACTGAGAAATGCACACTGGAAACCAAGGGCTTTGGACTTTCCTTAGTAGATAAACAAACAATGTGACATACATATCTTGATTCAGGAGATCTTGGACATTCCCTAGTCACCAAAATGGGTTTCAGAAAAAATAATGTTGGGATTTAGATGTTTGCATTATTCACAGGAGGCAAAAGTTTCCTAAACATTAATCAAGGGAATCTGAGATCTATCCTGTCAAGGAGAAGCTAGGTGAGACAGTTAACTTTCAATTCAGAGGCTCCAGAACTTCATCTTAAGTAGAACAAAGGTTTGTATTTTCCCATCCAAACAAGTATTCCTAGAATATGTATTTATTCTCAAATGGGACTAAGAAATTCCTGCATTAATAAGAGGAGGTTAGAGGTACACCTGAGTGCATGACTGTAAAATCATGGTTCCTCACTCTTTAGAAAAAGAAGAAATGAAGTACTACCCTCAAGGTTCTGAATCTTTTTCTCTCTGTGAAAAGAGGGATGAAGGTAAGACCTAGACTTAAACTCATCAAAACTAACTTACTAAACCTACTTGGAAAATTCTCATATGTGGAAATTAACTTAATTCTGCTAACCACATGAGCATAACATCAGATTTTCAGGAGTGAACTAAGAGTGGCATGCAGGACTCCATATTCAATGGGGAGAATATAGACATTAATTATTTCTAGTATATCATGAGAGATAATATCCTATGAAGAAATAAGATACAGAGCATAACATGTGTATACTACGTGTTTTTACAATATTAAATGGTGAATAAGTAAACCCTATCACTAAAAAATGATTTAAAGTCTTATTTGCATTCATGCTAATCCTCATTCTATGCTGTTTACAAGGAAAAATAACAGTGATTGAGACCTTCTCCCTATGTGCTTGGTCGCCCTTATGTATACCCTTTTCCAAGGTAAATTAGGGGAACACTAATTTGAAGACAGAAATATAGAAAAGCTACCTTGAAAACCAGGCCATTTACTGAAATGTTTTCACCAAATTTGGGGATTTCCTGTCGTTTGTGATAACATCTTTCAAGTTGTTTATAAGTTTGAGAATTTAGGCCCAGGAATTTACATCCAAATTCTGAGAAAAATGTGAAGATTTTGCTCATGTCTTCAGTGGAGTTGTCAGGGACTGACGTTTTCTATACTTTAAAGAAGAATTCAAATATGACAAGAATTTTCCTGGATCGTGCTCTTCCTTAAAAGGTAAATTATGGCATTCACCCTTACAAAAGCACCATTGGAGATACTCTGCCCTCCCAAATTTTGAGTGACTTTTTTTTAACCTATGAAAGACAGGAGTTAGAACTTCTCCGATTGACTCAAGGAGCTCTCATATTTCCCTTTTCTGAGCATGGGCACATTGATTTGCCTACTTACTGTAAAACATTGTTCACTATAGTGGCAGGTCATAGAGAACAAAGAGAGCAAGAAAAGCCTGGAATCTATCTACTTCCTTCAATTCAATCTGCAAAAAGTGTGTTCTCACCATTGCAGCCCAGATCTGTTAGATCGACTGAATACAAATGTAACTACGCAATTTATCTGGAAACAGAAACACAAAATTTTCAAGAATCCTAAGAGTATTGACATATCTCTTGCAGATCCCACTCTAGATATGAACATACCAAATCACAGTGAAAATTTGGAATCTGAGGAGAATATTCTATGGTATACTGGACTTAATTTTACAAGGTATGCAAATGTCTGCTGAAAATGTATCAGATTTTCCCTATGTGGCCAAGGGCGTATAATTCCCACTTCTTTGAAAGAGTGTGTGTAATGCACAGGGTTCTACTCCTCAGAAATCCTATGTACCTATATTGTTCATTTTCCCATCTATAACAAAGTGAGCATCAAACATTTCTTCCAAGGTCAAAGAGTGCACAGACCCCTAGCTATAAAAATGTTCCTTGGCTACTACATAACTATAGAATTCCAGCTCTAATAAGCTAGAATGTAAATAGCTCACATTGAGGAAATATGATAAGTGATCCTTTTGATAATTTTGGCTCACCCTTGAGAACTGCTGTTCCATTATAAAAGAATCTTTGAATCAGACATTGATTTCCAGGAACAGCCTTCTACGAATAATAAAGACTGAGAATATTTTTCAGAGGGATTATGGGATATCCCCTGTCTTATATACTATGCACAACATGTTCTCTAAGTAGTGGTCCCTTGTGCCTTTGTTTTATGATTCTTGTAGTCTGATATTTAAAGTTAGAGATGTTGATCTATGAGAGACTTCCTCTCTGAATAATGTCTACCCTAGATATGACAGAACCTAGAATTTGCAAACAGAGTCAAGAATTCATGTCATCTATCTTTTAGCCAGTCATCAAAAGGGAGAATTCAGCCATTAATATGTAGATCTAATGGGCTCACTGTAAATAGATGAAGCAAAGTTCTCAGCCTGCACCATGCATGGTGTTACAAACAGCATTTGAATGCTAGCTGGTCTTCCCCAGATTCAAGACAACATATGCAAATACTAACATCTGAAGAAGTTTTTCAAAACCTGGTTCTATATGTTGGGATATTCCTCTACTGCTAATCGCTTTTAAGTCAGGGAAGCATGATTTATGCACCCACTGACGAAGGGGATTCTGACATTCACTTTTGTTTAAGAGGGTCTCACAGTTATTCTTTCATAGAAGGTGTCTAGTACTCCCATTCTTCCATTATTACTCCTCACCTTTTCACTTTTAGATAAGGCATAAGACATAGTTCTTAGACAAAAGACTGCTTTTGACTTTTGTCCTTTATACCAAGGGGATTTAAACTTTTATTTTTCTCTTCCATGGCACTCAAATTTGTCCATTTGTACAATTTGGTATAAATCATTTTCCTACTGAGTAACAGGGACTAAAGTTAAGGGGGCCTTATGCTTCTTCCTCTGTGGAAAACAATTGGGTACTTCAAGACAACAGGATAGATTAGAAAGATTATAATGCATCTTTGCAAATAAGTGTGCTCCAGGTATTCTGTATCATCTAAGGTGGTTTGGGGCAAAATTATCTGCTAGTTGAAAACTCCAAAATGTTTTCTATTAGCAAGTGGGTGTCTCAAGCAATCATGTTTTCAAAGACACTTCAGTGTTACCCGTCTGAACTCTAGTTGACCTTTCTGAATATGGTCACTTGTCATTGCACATGAAAGCCTCTGCAGCTGAGCAAATCAGCAACTTCATCACCTTTAAGAGATGGGACCACACTACATCCATGAATATATAGCAGAGAATAAAATATAGACATGGATTCATCTGCCTAGAACCTAGTAAATATACTTGAAAATTTGTCATCAATTGTAGAGAGAAAGAAAGTCTTGTGGAAGCATGCCCAGAAGACCAATCATACTTCAGGAAAAAAAATTCTGAATTCTTTCTGGACTCACAAAGTTTTGGCTCATGGTATGCATATCTGTATCTAGGGGGCATAATGGGAAGTTAATGAGGCAGAGTCCAAATATTTTCCCACTAACCAATGTAACCTAGGATTTACACCACTGTCAAGGGTGAATTGGATTTCTACATACTGAAGTGATGTGTATAAGGAATTTCCTCCTCTTAATAAGAAGATTCAGAATATTCCCTTACCCACACTGGTTTCAGAAGTTTCCACTCTGCCAAAGGAGATACAGAACACACTCAACCAAAGTGTCACTCTATATTCCTCTTTGAAAATAAGCAATCTTCTGTGTATATGTGAGTCAGTGAGAATCTCAGTCCTTTTCTTCTATTACAATCCTGAATTAGAAATTATATATCTCTACAAGATACACTTAAATTAGTAAATTTGCCCATGTGCAACTCAGAGATTTTCTTAATGCCAAAGATGATATTAAACATGCTTCTCTGCCTAATATGATTTTCCATTACCTTCCCACTTGATTTTATATATCCATGGGGAATTTCCATGCAT
>NW_023276808.1:7554078-7602365 GCF_003668045.3 Cricetulus griseus
TGATGGTCAATCTGAATTATGATTTTTTGGTTGTATTAGGATATTGGTATTGTAGAATTATAGCTGTGTGGTAGAAGGAAAAGCTCTTAATCTTAGCTACTAATAGAATGAAGCTCAGCAAATTTTCTAATTGACTAGAATACAAGAAGTCCGGGGTTCGATCATCATAGTGCATTAGCTATATTTTGTAGTTGAGGCCTATAATCCAAATTTCAGTATAAGAGGCAAAATATGTGGAGGACATGCTTAAGTATAAAGTTACTTTTAGCTCAACCATGCTTTCTGAGATCCTGCTTTAAAATATATAAACATAATATCATAAAGTTAAATACAATAGTCCTAGGATCCTTATTTATTTGATTAATAATTTTTGGATTTTATTGAAAGATGTTGTCATGTGATCCAGGAAGGCCTTTGACTCCTGATCACAATTTATTGATCTACTATGTCATTGGTAGCATCACAGTCTTCTCTCACTTTGCCTGATAAAATAATAGTATAAATGTTGAAGTGGACACACACACAATATTTAGTTATTTTTATGAGAGCCATCTCTAATAAGAACTCTTTTTTAACTTATAAACCATGCTTGCATGTTTAGTCAACATCAAGAGAGCTCTCAAAAGAGAAAAACATAAATAGGATTTGTAGGAACCAATATAATCACCTGAATACATTTGCAAAGTTGAAAGTTGCAAGAAAATATTCAAGCCCAGCATTTTGTGCTTCTCTTTAGTAATAAATACACATCACTTCCTTTATGGACTATTGAAACTTTTCACAAAGTGAAGCTTGATCTCTCTATCTCTAATTATATACACAAAATTCCATAAAATCAATCATCTTTTTTCTCATGTTATCTTGCACTTCAAAACCAGTAATATAAAACAACATTAGTCATATAAAATATTATTTTCTAAATCATGATATTAATAAGATTCCATTGTGTACTGAAAGTGGATTCATTTCTTTGTTCAATAAAGAAAATTTCAATGGTACTTCTATTTTCCTTGAGGAAAAAAATTAATACTTGTCCAAACTAATACCTTCTAAATACTGGCACTTTACAGAAATTTGTCTCTGTTTCTTTCAAATAGCTTCTTTCCCAAGAATCTTTTTGCTCATCTTCTGACATGAAATCATTACTAAGTTGCAAGTAATTATTGCAGTTCTACCTAATATTAAAATCCTGGCTAAAATTAAGCTGTTTCATGTGCTTTCTGAGATCCATCTGACAATGCATTTTATCCTGGCCCCATACCCTCCCTATGAATTTGTTCCTTTACAAATGGGACTGCCTTCATGGAACAAAGGTGTGTATTCTAATGAACATGCCTCAACCTGTAGGGACAGTGACTGATTGAAGCCCCATGACTTCCAAGGGCCTTTAGGAATCTTGTACAATTGAAACAATTCTCCTGGTTCTAACAAGGTAGTCCATGTCACCTGATTTGTGTGGAAGCAGTCCTACAAAAAACCAGCAGATACGTTCCGAATTCACATGTGTGAAGTCACAAATTAAGGATAAATTGTTGAGGTGCCTTTTAACATACCAAAGGGGATGTTGGCCAAAATTTTTCTCAGCATTTCTAATACCTGTGCTCTAGTAACACAGTTCTGGCTCCTAAAAACTTCCCATGCTTTACCCCTACTCTTAACCACTCCAACCCCTGAGGCCCAATTCCCTTACCCCATCCTGTGATTCTTACATAGCCTCAGTCACTTTGGATATTGGGGTCTCTTTGTCTCCTGGCTTGCTCCTGGTATTGTGGTTTCTCATCCTTGTCTTTTCCACTCTCAACCCCATCAACCTCTCATGGCTTGCTTCACTCAGGACCTTCCCACATAACTCTGGCTATTTCTTCCTCATTTGTAAAGTAAACCTTCTCATACCTCTTAACTAAGCACATACCAGTATCATATCATTTTTCTTTAACCATTCAACAGCTTTATTTCACATATATATGGTGGAAATTGAACATATACATGAATGGAAAACCATTTGATGATCAGATGGGGAAGCTACTTAAAAGTACTAAAAAATCTAGTTGTGTAATTTTAAAATTAGTGAGAAACAAATTTTAACACGTTTTACAATTTTTTTGTTTAAATGTTTGCCTAAATGCATGTCTGAAGAAAACACGATTTCCTTGTGCTAGTGTGGGCCATAGGTAGACACAGGATCCTCTGTAACTGGAGTTACAACATAAGTGCAGGAGGCACATTCCAGTCCCAAGGAAGAACAGCCAATCTCCAAACCATTGACTCATCTTTCCAGGAGTCAACAACTTCAATTTGTCTGGCTTATCCTAGAGGAAACATTAGCTGAAGCAAATGTGAATTTAAAGAAACACACATTTAAAGGAAATACAAAAGGATAACACATTACACAGTACATGAATTTTGCTTGGGAATTTTTTTTTGAAAACCACACTGTCATTGTCAGTCAATTCATATTCCTGAAAGTTACTTTGTATCACTGCATTTCAGCTTTGGTTCCTTGATTTGTAAATGCTTTAAAGTGGTGTCTACAAACAAACATGTTTTTCTTTGAATCCTATTCTCTGATGGGGATACTAAAGTTACTCATATTCTCTAGAATTACTGAAGCTGCACTCTTTCAAAAGTGAATATTTTGACCTGCTACAGTGGCTCATTATGCAAAACTGCTTTCAGAAGGACACATAGCTGCACAATGGCCATGAGAAGGATCTGTGAGATGAACATCAAAATGTGATCAGATGGTAACATTTTATTTTACCCAGTAAAGCCAGCATCTGACCTGGAGTGTCATACCAAGCTGTGTTTTAATACAGATATTGTGAATTTAATTACTGTCATAGTTGGCTAGACATAGAAAGGTTTCTTTATATAACCCCAGTTCTACTTGAAGCTGGACCCATTAAGAGTCACTGCACACACAGAGGCCTCTGTGCATTAGGTGCCTGCCCTTTATGTAAGGCATGGGAGAGTACAGTATCCCAGGCATCCATTACATCATCATCATCATCATCATCATCATCATCATCATCATCATAATTATTATTATTAACTTAGATTTGCAGCAGAGACATTCTTTACATTCCTGACTTACCTAGAACTCTATTTCCAGATAGGTCTCGCCTCACACTCAGAGTTTCATCTTTTTCTTCCTCTAAACTGTTGGGATAAAAGACATGCAGCCACTTTGCTAGCTCACTTTTAATTTTTTACCTAAGCAACTTGTCATGGCCAATATCAACGGGTGCCAGAATGGCTAGTGTGCATAACCCATGCAGAGAGTCCAAAATATTTGTTTTCATTCACAGAGCTTGGTTGTCTGTGAAGCCTCTTTCATGAAACAGCCAGATCAGGCAAAATTGTTGAACTCCCCTCACCAGCAGAGAACGCTGATCACGAGCACACCTCTGGAATGCCAGGAGAGAACAGTGTTCACGAGCTTATCTCTGGAACTTTGATCACTTCCTGGAGCCAACTGCCATTCCAGTTCTGCGTTTGGCCTGCTGGACGTGTTCACAGGTCTTGGGAAGAAATGACTCTCACAAAGTATATCGCTTAACCTCTTTCTGCATCCAGTTGCCATTGGAGGTCAGGCTCCATTGGTGAACTCTTCTCTCCAGCAGAGAACCCTGATCGGGAGTGCATCTCTGGAACTTTCATCACTTCTTGAAGTCAACTGACACTCCAGGTCTCCTTTTGGCCTGCCGCAAGTGTGCACAGGTCTTGGGAAGAAAAGACTCCTCCCTACAAACACAATTGCTTACCCTATTCCTGCCATCAGTTGCCATGGGAAATAGCCTTCAACCATCTTTGCCTGAGGTAAATAACTTAAGACAGTTTTCTCTGCTCAACTGCCTTAGAAACTACCTGCCCAAACCAGTGGAGAGAGTCCTACAGGCCTCAGCTAGGCTGTGGCCCTTTGATTACACATCATGGTTTCTCAGACCATGGACTACTATCAGCAACCAAGACTCACAAGAAGAGTTTTACAACCCAGACAAAAGCCTGGAGTATTTGACAACCAATAAAGCCCAGAAATATTTGCCACCTCAACAACAACTGCCATGATCTCTCCCCACATTGTGGTGCAGAGAGTCACAATGTCGACCAGGAAGAGGGCAAGGATTGCAGGGGGGTAAGATTCCCTGACTCTGGAAGTGCAGACAGCCAGTACTATACTGCAGTCCCTGAAGTATCTACAGACTTTATGGGCACTTCAAGCTCCACAAAGGACCTGAGACAGGGCCATAAAGGAAAGGCACCACTCCTTTTGCAGATCCTAGATACCATGAGAAACACAGTGAGCAGTGATCTCAGTCTGTCTGCTTTCCATCCAGTCATCAGAAAAAGACCTAGGTCATCTTTTCTGCCTAGAGCAGAGAAGGCTAAAATACACTTGGTTATGTCTCTCCTGTTGGAAAAGAATGTGGACTGCTCCCTGATCTGTAGTGGAGTTGCTGCGAGGTCTTCAGGACCTGGTCCAAAAGATGTAAACACAAAGACAACAGGAACTTATGCAGAACCAACTGTACCATCTTCCTCTGATCAATGTGAACTGGTAAATTCCCATCTAATCAAAAGTCCCTGAAAAGTACCCCATGTAAGTTTCAAAATCTGTTTCAGGGATGAGGGTCACCTCTGCTTCTGTCCATGGGAGGCAGAGAACTTCCAAATGTCTGGAAGACAAACCCAGTAGATTCCCCTCTCCAGAACAGGACCTCATTTCTTTTTCCTGTAGTAAAGCAGACCAAATTCCTTCCATTAGTCCTGAAAGAAAACTTAGGCAAGCTCACACAGACCAAGCATATCCAAAATCTACAAATCTAGAACAAAAATTTCTAAGAAATTTCCATTTGCAAATATGGGGCTGACCAATAATTCTTACATCCTTAAGAATTAAAAGTGCCATTTGGTCCAATAAGAGATACCCCATTCTACTGAATGTACAAGATTGGCTATCTGCAGGTCTCTAGTAGACGTTACCTCACAATGAAGGAGGCGTTTTTAGAATTACCGTTCAGACTTCAGAGAAGTCTGTGAATAAATTTTGCTTTACCCATTGTACTTTTGGCTCCCTGAAGTTCACTCAAGGGCCTATAACACTTTCTATTCCTGCAGACTGGACATACAAACATATGCCCTACCCAGAGGAAGCGGTCACTCATACATCCACTTACAAAGTGGGGCCTAGGCTTTCCTCATCTAGGAGAAGCAGATGGAAACATGAAAACACAGCGCAAGGAAGCCTAAGTAGATCAAAACCAGAACAAAATGCCCTAAATTTGCAAAAATATGACCCACAAACTCCCTGCCCTGCCTTAATAGTTAAGGGATCCCGAACAACAAACACTTACAATGAATTGGACACAGATAGCTTAATGGCGACATCTGATTCTCCAGACATTTCTTCTTCCTCAAAAGAGGCCCAGGTTAATTCTAAATCTACTGGAGGGGGCTTAGCATCATCCACAATGGAGGGAGGAGCTGTGGCCAATTCCTCCCATACAGAGATAGCTGTGGACCTATATTTCTGTGCCCCTGACACTCTTCAGCCTTTTCAGTTCAGTCAAGGAACAACAGAACGTTCCATACCTGTAGATGGGACACTCAGACATATGTCCTCTCAGGTGGAAGCGCTGACACATTCTCCCTGAATAAAAGAGGACCCTAGGCCTTCTTCTTCTATGAAATCCATAATTCAAAGGTAGCCACTGAACAAGGAAGCCTAAATAGATCACAACATGATGACAATTGCTCAGGCCAGAAATCCAAAGACCCACCAACTCCTACCAATGTTTTAATAGCTGAGGAAGGACTAACCCCCAATACAAAAGATGAATGGGATTTTGATATTGTTCTGAGTACATCTGGGTCTCTAAAGCTTCCATTATTCTGAGAACAGACTCAGGATAGGTCCATCTCTTCTGGCGAAGCCCAAGCACATTCCAGATTGGAGGAATGTGCTTTGAATAATCTTCTACATTCAGAGTGGTCTCAGGAACCATTTTCCTCTTGTCCCTGTTCTTTTGGGCCATTGCATTTCACTCCAGGACCTGTAACACTATCCATTCCATCATACTGGACATACACACATATGCCCTACCTAGATGAAGGTATAAATCAATCTCCTTTTTACAAAGTGTGGCCCAGGGATTCCCGCTCTAGGAGAGGCAGATTAAAACAGGAAATGACTGCACATGGAAGCCTCAGTAGATCAAAACTGGAACACAATGGCCTAGAGTTGCAAAAATGTGACCCACATTTTTGGGACTTTGACATTGTACTTGGTACAACTGGGTCTCTAGACCTTCCAATATTCTCAGAACAGACCCAAGTTGCTTCCATCTCTATTGATTGGCACAAAACAGAGTCCACAAAGTAAGGGAATTCAGGGTAATCCGTGAAATTAAGAGGTTTGTCAGGAACAATTTTGCTCTGTCTATGGTTCTTTTCTGCCCTTCTGACACTCAAGGGTC
This sequence comes from Cricetulus griseus, assembly GCF_003668045.3. Classification (NCBI taxonomy): domain Eukaryota; kingdom Metazoa; phylum Chordata; class Mammalia; order Rodentia; family Cricetidae; genus Cricetulus; species Cricetulus griseus. The sequence continues at coordinate 7,560,555 of NW_023276808.1, forward strand.
TATAACATTATCTATTCCTGCAGATTGGACATACACATATATGCCCTTCCCAAAGGAAGAAATCACACATTCTCCCTTATACAAATTGGGTCCCAGATGTTCCACCTCTAGGAGAAGCAGATTGAAACAGGAAACCACAGTAGAAAGAAGAGTCAGTAGATCACATCGAGATCACAATGGCATTGCACAGCAATCCTATGACCCACAAAATCCATGTAATTCCTTTAGAGCTGAGGGAGGCCTAAAACTGTTCATATCTGATTAGTGTTTCATTGGTATTACCATGGGGCCATCAGAGTGTCCAGACTTTCCTTCATCCTCAGAAGAGGCCCACGATATTTCCAGATCTCTTGGAGGGACCTTATCAACATTTACAAGTGAGAGAGTTGGTCTGGCTGAGGACTCTCCTGTAGAGGGTTCACTGAAACAATTTTGCTCTGGCCCCGATTCTTCTCAGCCTTTGAACTTCACACAAGGCCTACACAACTGTCCATTCCTGTAGATTGGAAGTTCACACATAGTTCCTCTCAAGTAGAAGAGTTGACAACTTCTTCTTTTTTCAAAAAGAACCCCATACCACCCTCTTCTATGAAAAGCAGTATTCAACAGAAAGACACAGCACAAAGAAAACTCAATAGATCACATCCTGATGCCAATTCCTTAGAACATAATTGCAATGACCCAAAACCTTCAACCTCTTCTTTAACAGATGAGGAAGGCCTAACATCCAACATAAAAGATGAATGGGACTTTGACATTATTCTTGGTACATCTGGGTCTCTAAAACTTCCTTTATTCTCAGAACAGAAACACCTTACTTCCATTTCTACTAGCAAAGCCCAAACAGAGTCCAAATGTGTTGTATGTTATTTGGATGATTCCACACCTTCACACGGATATCTGGATTCATACTGTCCTGGTCATGGTTATTTTGGGCCCTTACAGTTCACTCAAGGGCCTGTAACATTATCCATTTCACGAGATTGGACATACACACATATGCTCAACCCAAATGAAGATATCACTCACTCTTCCTATTACAAAGTGGGGTCCAAGTTTCCTGCTCTAGGACAAGGAGATTGAATCATGAAACTAAACCACGAGGAAGTCTCAATAGATCAAAAGCAGATCAAAATGGCCTAGATTTGCAAAAACATAACAAACAGACTCCTTGCACTGCCTTAAGAGCTGAGGGAGTCCTAATATAAAACAATTCTTATAAATGGGACAGTGATATTATAATGGGGAAATCTGATTCTCCAGATATTCTTGAATCCTCAGAAGAGACCCTGTTTTCTTCCAGCTCTACTAGAGGGGCCTTAAAATCATCCACAATTGAGGGAGAAGTTCTGGATGATGCCTCTCCTTCAGTGGAGGATCAATTTTTCTCTGTCCCTGACTCTGTACAACCTGTGACCTTCAATCAAGGACAAACAACACAGTCCATAAATGTAGATTGGATTTTCACACATATGCCCTCTCAGGTGGAAGAGCTAAAACATTCTTCCTCTATAAAAGATGACCCCAAGCCATCCTCTTGTATGAGAAACAAAATTCCACAGGCAGCCCCTGAACAAGGAAGCATGAATAGATCACATTCTGATGACAATTATTCAGGCCAGAAATCCAATGACACACAACCTCCCACCAATGTCTTAACAGCTGAGGGAGGCCTAATATTCAATACAAAAGATAAATGGGACTTTGACATTATTTTGGAACATCTGTGTCTCTAGACTTTCCTATATTCTCAGAAGAGTCACAGGATACTTCCCTCTCTACTGGAGGAACACAAACAAAGTCCATAATGGAGGGAGTTCTAAATGATCCCTCACATTCAGAGGGTTCTGCGGCACCATCTTGTTCTGGTTTTGGAAATTTTCTTCCCCTTAAGTCCACTCAAGGGCCTATAACACTATCCATTCCTGTATACTGGACACACACACATATGCCCTCTACACAGGAAGAGATCACTGATACTCCCTTTTACAAAATGGGTTCCAGCCATTCCTCCCCTAGGAAAAGCAGATAGAAACCAGAAACCACCATAGAAGGAAGGCTCAGTAGATCACATCAAGTTCACAATGGCATTGCACAGCAATACTATGACCCACAAACTCCATTCAATACCTTAAGCCTGATGGAGGCCTAAAACCTAGCATTGGTATTACCATGAGGACAGACATTTATACACCTCAGAAGAGGCCCAAATTAGTTCTTAGTCTACCTGACAGGCTATAACATCATCCACCCATGAGGGAGAAATACTTGCTTATCGCTCCCCTGCAGAGGCCTCAGTGAACCAATTTTGCACTTTCCCTATTCTTCTCAGCCTTTGCACTTCTCTCAAGTGACTATAACACTATACATTCCTGTAGACTGGATGCTTATACATATGCCCTCCCACGTATAATAGACAATACCTTTGCCAACTTACAAAAGTGGACCAATGTTGCCATCCTCTATGAGAAGCAGGTGTATATTACAAACTACAACACGAGTAACCCTCAATGGATCAGAACCATGTAACCATGGCCTGTACCAGAAAATCATTGATCCACAAACTCCTTCCCCTTCCTTAAAAGCTTAGAGAACACTAACATTTAACACATCTGATGGATGGGACTTTGTCATTCATCTTGGGCTTTCCTTTTCTGAGGTCTTCCCTTCATTTTCAATACAGGCACAGGTTTACTCCAACAGTGTCGGAGAGGACCTAGCAAGTACCACAAGTGAGACAGGTGTTCGTGATGATGCCTCCCCTTGGAAGGTGATGTGCAAACCTTTTGCTCTACCAGGATTTCTTTTGGCATTTGTAGTTCACTCAAAGTTCTGTATTGTTGTCCATGCCTGCAGACCAGAATTTCACACAGGTGTTATTCCAGGTAGAATAGCTCACCCATTCTCCATCTTACAATGGTGTCTCCATCTGTTCCTTTATTAGGAGAAGCAAATGGAAAAAGAAAATCAGTGCAAAAGGAAGCCTCAGTAGATCACATACTGATTAAAATGGCTTAGGCTAGAAAATCTATGGCCCACAAAATCCCAGCTCAGTCATAATACCTGAGAAAATCATCACAACCAACATATTTAATTAAGGGGACTGAAACTTTACTCCAGGTATTTCTGGGTCCCTAGATATTCCATCATCCTCACACCAAGCACAAGTAACTTTCATCTACATTACAGACATCTTACCAACTTCTACATGTGTTATATGAATTCTAGATTGTCCCACACCTACATGCTGGATTGTGAACCACTTTTCCTGTCCCTGATTGTTTGGGGCCTTTGAAGTTCACACATGGACCTTTCAAACTGTCCATACTGGCATACTGTATCTTTCAGCGTCTCCCTTCCTATGAAGATGTCACTTTCCCGTCTACTTCTAGGACTTTGGAGACAATGCATTACAAACTAAGGAGAAAAGATGCAAACAGGTAGAACCTCAGCAAGGGAGCATAACAATTTGTCCCTCAGAACAATCAGACCTAACAGAACTAGAATGTTTCAGAGAAATTCACATTCCCCAAATGGGCCAGATATGTCCCTTTTCAAGATGATAGCCTAACAGGATGTTCATGACTCATTAAGCTATGTGACATATATGCTTAGAACTAATGGCCTACGAAGTGCACAGATACATATTTCCATTTATATTTATTATATATTTATTATCCATCATAAGGAGATATCTCAGGTCTTCAATCATAGCAAATGTTCTCTTAAATAAACCTAAGCAACTACCAGGACACAATCTAAAATTCTGATTACCACAGAAGTTTACTGAGAAATGCACACTGGAAACCAAGGGCTTTGGACTTTCCTTAGTAGATAAACAAACAATGTGACATACATATCTTGATTCAGGAGATCTTGGACATTCCCTAGTCACCAAAATGGGTTTCAGAAAAAATAATGTTGGGATTTAGATGTTTGCATTATTCACAGGAGGCAAAAGTTTCCTAAACATTAATCAAGGGAATCTGAGATCTATCCTGTCAAGGAGAAGCTAGGTGAGACAGTTAACTTTCAATTCAGAGGCTCCAGAACTTCATCTTAAGTAGAACAAAGGTTTGTATTTTCCCATCCAAACAAGTATTCCTAGAATATGTATTTATTCTCAAATGGGACTAAGAAATTCCTGCATTAATAAGAGGAGGTTAGAGGTACACCTGAGTGCATGACTGTAAAATCATGGTTCCTCACTCTTTAGAAAAAGAAGAAATGAAGTACTACCCTCAAGGTTCTGAATCTTTTTCTCTCTGTGAAAAGAGGGATGAAGGTAAGACCTAGACTTAAACTCATCAAAACTAACTTACTAAACCTACTTGGAAAATTCTCATATGTGGAAATTAACTTAATTCTGCTAACCACATGAGCATAACATCAGATTTTCAGGAGTGAACTAAGAGTGGCATGCAGGACTCCATATTCAATGGGGAGAATATAGACATTAATTATTTCTAGTATATCATGAGAGATAATATCCTATGAAGAAATAAGATACAGAGCATAACATGTGTATACTACGTGTTTTTACAATATTAAATGGTGAATAAGTAAACCCTATCACTAAAAAATGATTTAAAGTCTTATTTGCATTCATGCTAATCCTCATTCTATGCTGTTTACAAGGAAAAATAACAGTGATTGAGACCTTCTCCCTATGTGCTTGGTCGCCCTTATGTATACCCTTTTCCAAGGTAAATTAGGGGAACACTAATTTGAAGACAGAAATATAGAAAAGCTACCTTGAAAACCAGGCCATTTACTGAAATGTTTTCACCAAATTTGGGGATTTCCTGTCGTTTGTGATAACATCTTTCAAGTTGTTTATAAGTTTGAGAATTTAGGCCCAGGAATTTACATCCAAATTCTGAGAAAAATGTGAAGATTTTGCTCATGTCTTCAGTGGAGTTGTCAGGGACTGACGTTTTCTATACTTTAAAGAAGAATTCAAATATGACAAGAATTTTCCTGGATCGTGCTCTTCCTTAAAAGGTAAATTATGGCATTCACCCTTACAAAAGCACCATTGGAGATACTCTGCCCTCCCAAATTTTGAGTGACTTTTTTTTAACCTATGAAAGACAGGAGTTAGAACTTCTCCGATTGACTCAAGGAGCTCTCATATTTCCCTTTTCTGAGCATGGGCACATTGATTTGCCTACTTACTGTAAAACATTGTTCACTATAGTGGCAGGTCATAGAGAACAAAGAGAGCAAGAAAAGCCTGGAATCTATCTACTTCCCTCAATTCAATCTGCAAAAAGTGTGTTCTCACCATTGCAGCCCAGATCTGTTAGATTGACTGAATACAAATGTAACTACGCAATTTATGTGGAAACAGAAACACAAAATTTTCAAGAATCCTAAGAGTATTGACATATCTCTTGCAGATCCCACTCTAGATATGAACATACCAAATCACAGTGAAAATTTGGAATCTGAGGAGAATATTCTATGGTATACTGGACTTAATTTTACAAGGTATGCAAATGTCTGCTGAAAATGTATCAGATTTTCCCTATGTGGCCAAGGGCGTATAATTCCCACTTCTTTGAAAGAGTGTGTGTAATGCACAGGGTTCTACTCCTCAGAAATCCTATGTACCTATATTGTTCATTTTCCCATCTATAACAAAGTGAGCATCAAACATTTCTTCCAAGGTCAAAGAGTGCACAGACCCCTAGCTATAAAAATGTTCCTTGGCTACTACATAACTATAGAATTCCAGCTCTAATAAGCTAGAATGTAAATAGCTCACATTGAGGAAATATGATAAGTGATCCTTTTGATAATTTTGGCTCACCCTTGAGAACTGCTGTTCCATTATAAAAGAATCTTTGAATCAGACATTGATTTCCAGGAACAGCCTTCTACGAATAATAAAGACTGAGAATATTTTTCAGAGGGATTATGGGATATCCCCTGTCTTATATACTATGCACAACATGTTCTCTAAGTAGTGGTCCCTTGTGCCTTTGTTTTATGATTCTTGTAGTCTGATATTTAAAGTTAGAGATGTTGATCTATGAGAGACTTCCTCTCTGAATAATGTCTACCCTAGATATGACAGAACCTAGAATTTGCAAACAGAGTCAAGAATTCATGTCATCTATCTTTTAGCCAGTCATCAAAAGGGAGAATTCAGCCATTAATATGTAGATCTAATGGGCTCACTGTAAATAGATGAAGCAAAGTTCTCAGCCTGCACCATGCATGGTGTTACAAACAGCATTTGAATGCTAGCTGGTCTTCCCCAGATTCAAGACAACATATGCAAATACTAACATCTGAAGAAGTTTTTCAAAACCTGGTTCTATATGTTGGGATATTCCTCTACTGCTAATCGCTTTTAAGTCAGGGAAGCATGATTTATGCACCCACTGACGAAGGGGATTCTGACATTCACTTTTGTTTAAGAGGGTCTCACAGTTATTCTTTCATAGAAGGTGTCTAGTACTCCCATTCTTCCATTATTACTCCTCACCTTTTCACTTTTAGATAAGGCATAAGACATAGTTCTTAGACAAAAGACTGCTTTTGACTTTTGTCCTTTATACCAAGGGGATTTAAACTTTTATTTTTCTCTTCCATGGCACTCACATTTGTCCATTTGTACAATTTGGTATAAATCATTTTCCTACTGAGTAACAGGGACTAAAGTGAAGGGGGCCTTATGCTTCTTCCTCTGTGGAAAACAATTGGGTACTTCAAGACAACAGGATAGATTAGAAAGATTATAATGCATCTTTGCAAATAAGTGTGCTCCAGGTATTCTGTATCATCTAAGGTGGTTTGGGGCAAAATTATCTGCTAGTTGAAAACTCCAAAATGTTTTCTATTAGCAAGTGGGTGTCTCAAGCAATCATGTTTTCAAAGACACTTCAGTGTTACCCGTCTGAACTCTAGTTGACCTTTCTGAATATGGTCACTTGTCATTGCACATGAAAGCCTCTGCAGCTGAGCAAATCAGCAACTTCATCACCTTTAAGAGATGGGACCACACTACATCCATGAATATATAGCAGAGAATAAAATATAGACATGGATTCATCTGCCTAGAACCTAGTAAATATACTTGAAAATTTGTCATCAATTGTAGAGAGAAAGAAAGTCTTGTGGAAGCATGCCCAGAAGACCAATCATACTTCAGGAAAAAAAATTCTGAATTCTTTCTGGACTCACAAAGTTTTGGCTCATGGTATGCATATCTGTATCTAGGGGGCATAATGGGAAGTTAATGAGGCAGAGTCCAAATATTTTCCCACTAACCAAGGTAACCTAGGATTTACACCACTGTCAAGGGTGAATTGGATTTCTACATACTGAAGTGATGTGTATAAGGAATTTCCTCCTCTTAATAAGAAGATTCAGAATATTCCCTTACCCACACTGGTTTCAGAAGTTTCCACTCTGCCAAAGGAGATACAGAACACACTCAACCAAAGTGTCACTATATATTCCTCTTTGAAAATAAGCAATCTTCTGTGTATATGTGAGTCAGTGAGAATCTCAGTCCTTTTCTTCTATTACAATCCTGAATTAGAAATTATATATCTCTACAAGATACACTTAAATTAGTAAATTTGCCCATGTGCAACTCAGAGATTTTCTTAATGCCAAAGATGATATTAAACATGCTTCTCTGCCTAATATGATTTTCCATTACCTTCCCACTTGATTTTATATATCCATGGGGAATTTCCATGCATAATATCTAAGTACACAGCCTTAAATCTCCCCTCTCACTACTAAGGTGTGTTGGAAAGACACAGTTATTAATAAATGAAATGCTTGCTTATACTGATGTGACATTCAAAGACCCTGGTACTCATATTGCATCCTGTAGTAAATAATCTAAACAGTAAGTACCACACTTTGTTCTATGCCATGTAGATTAGGTTAAAATTGGAAAGTCTACAGGGAAAACAATTTTTCTTCTTAATCTTTGATAAATGTTTAGAGCATGTCATGGTTAATATGGGATCTGTAAGGATAAGAGCCTTACAAATTGGAATGAAGATTTGGAACCACAGATGGAGAGATAATGTGTTTGGCTATGCAATATGGTGAAGCACATAACTCCCTTTTCCTTCTCTCTTTAAAATTTGGCTTGGAACTCTTTGTAACACTACAAGATGGCCTAGTACTTTGCTTTCTTCTAATCTGCATTACACAATTCCATTATGAGGATTTTTTCAAGAGTATTTTATGTGTGCTATAATGTAGTTTACACCAATCTCCACAGACTCATAAGGTAAGTCTCAGACATGCTTCCTATGGTAAATGCACATCCTAGTTTTAAGTTCTCACCACTGGAATCCACTCTAGATAGAGTTTGCAGATCACAATCATAGTGAGCATATGGAGGACTGGTGGACACTGCCATCAATCCAGTCACAAGAAATATTGCAGTTTCCAATCTCACACTGATCTGGGTTGTTGAGCCCAAAACTAAGGAGAAAGTATGGTTGACACAGGAGCACCAGCTGTTCAAAACACTGAAGTTGATACTTGTTGTCTTCCAAATCTCCCAAAAGTGAGGGATATCCTAGTGTGAAGAACTTCTAGATGAAGAAGCAGTGTTGGGACCCTTCTGTCCTGTAGACTTCACAGGAAGAAATTCAACATTTGCCAAAATTGATAGAACTTTTCCTCCTTAACCAAAAGTTATGTCCTTTATCAATGGCAATTATGGTTGCTAATTTTGACCTATATTTGGCTTCAGATTTCCTCTATTAAAAATATTCTCACTATCTGCCCCATTGATAAAAGGGAAAATTGCCCCTTCGGCCAGAATCCCAATAAGTTCTTCTCCATTTTGCCACCCTGATGGCACATTGTTAGTTAGAATATAGTGAAATTCATGACACCCTCTTTTTATGAAATAGTGATGAGAAATTTGTCTTCTTACTTTAAGGGACCAATTACTTACGTATAAGCACAATATGAGCCTTAATGCACTGCTCTACTGTTGGGAGGCAAATCTCAGGGCTTGGCATGAGATCCTAGGCCATGCTTGGCAGGCCACATAGTTAACCTTTACATAGCAGCTCCTTAGAACCTCAGCTCAAGAAATGAAACACCCACACGCTCTGTCACCAAGCAACCCTTCCTGGACCTTTTACTCATGAACTCTTTACCCTGCCAAACATCCTCTTTGTGGCTTCCTAATATCCTGCCTATACCAACACCTGGTGCACAAAAAGCACATTCCGTCCCTCCCCATATCCTGACTATACAAACTAGCCTGAGAAAAGTAAAGTTTGCCACTTGATCAGAATCCTGTCTTGTGGTCGTTCTTTCTGCGACTCTTGTCCCCATTCCCTATCCCTGACTCTTTTGTCCCATGTTGAAGTCCTGCAGGTCAGGACAATTGGTGCCCAACATGGGGCTGGATAGAGTTGGGGATATGGGAACTTCAGTGATCATTAGAGGGAGGGGGCCATCCATGCAGTGAGGCATCCACAAAAAGGTCAATTGTGAGCCTCGGTTGGAGGAAGACCCAGCAGCCTGCCCAGCACTTGGGACTTTTGGTTCATGAGCGCCACCTATGTGGAAAAGGTGAGTAATGGGACAAGCATTTAGCAAAGAAGATTTATTTCTTTCTGGGATCACAGAATCCCTCAAGATGCAGGGAACTTTGGTTAATAAAAACAATTGATAGAATTAGCAAGGAAGATTTATATCTTTCTGGATTCAAAAAATCCCTCAAGGCTCAAGAAACTCAGATTAAAGAATCAAACAAAAAAGTTCTTCCTTTTTTGGGGGGATCTTTGTCCATGGTTCCCCCAGGAAGGAACCATTAAAGAAAAAATATGCTAGAGTTGGCAACTGCCTCCAAGAGTTGATCATCTGACAACATGGCAGACCATATGGTTTCATAAGACATGAAGTGCAGCAGTACAGTGTGGGTGGGGCCAGGTTAGGGAAGGGTCACTAGTGAGAAGCCCATGTCAGGTTGGTTTAAAAAGTAAAAGAAACCTTCACACAATCTTTTTAATGCTATTACGTTTAAAACTGCTAGTCCTTCTTTGTTTCTACTCCTGGATTGTGGATCCATGGTGGTTTGTCCACTATTGCAGTGGCCAATGTTGGGGCGAGTTCAACATTCTCCTGTCAACTCCTGGGGAATGCTGGGATGTTGCATGAGGTCATGGAATTAAGGAGGCTAAGGTTGACAGTGATGCTAATCCGGCTGTGCAATGCAGGAGGGGAAGTAGATGTGGATCTCAGGGGGGTTTCCTATTATGAGACTTTTGGGCTTGAAAAAATCCCTGTCCAAATTGCCGCTCTTGGTATTTCCACTTTTGCTTTTTCCATGAGCCAGAAATGTTTTCAGTAGTTTATTTTCTTCTCTTTTTTTCCTAAAGGAATGGTGATGTAAATCTAATATAATGCTTAGGAACAGAGTATACATGGGGCTGCAAGTGAGACCTCGCAAAGAATTGAGCTGTGCAGCTAACACCTCTGGATCTGTAGTTATTCTCAGAGGACTTTCTGAAAGCTGTCTGAAAGCTGTCCTGTCTTCTCATTCTTCTCACTTAACCATTCATTGACCAAGTGATTCTTTGTTTTGGGGTACTTTATGGGACAATTATTAAGTGCTGGAATTTCCACTTCAGTAATTATTTGTGCTGTTGCAGTTTTGGTTTCTGGTTCTACAGCAAGTACAGTGTTTTCAATATCATTATGTCAGGAGAAGATGGCTGTATGTCTGAACACATGCTGACAGTCCTGTGTCTGAAAGTGCTGTCCAATGCCCCAATCAACCCATTCTACATGCCCATGTGAAAATGACCTTGATGACACCAACTCAACAATTGGCCTGGCTGGCTTCCATCATATAGGAAAATAACCCCCTGTTATTTCTTTTTGCTTCTTTCTACCCATTCCTCCTACTTCCCCATGGATAGCCACCCTCTTCCCTTCCCTCCTTGGACCCCTGATCGGGCTCCTCTTATTATTTTCCTTCAGCCCTTTGGCCTTTAATCGACTTGTGGCACTTGTCAAGCAACAAGTGGACTCTGCCACTCAGCCTGATCTGGTCCAATACTAACCCACTTCCCCACGGCCAGCTTCAGAGGTGAACAACTGGATGGTACTGCAAAGAGACCTCGTCTTCTGAGGAGTATGCCTGCGCGCAATGGGGTCATTGTCCTAAACCTTCCCCACCCCCACAAAAGGCATCTGGATGGTCCTGCCTTTCAGATGGCTCAATGAAGCCATCCCCGAGGTCAGATAAAAATGTCCTTTATAAAATCACTATAGATTCTCCAACTGGGCACCAGGCCTCTATCCCACTCTGCTGAAAAATTTGGCCACTTCTTTTTGTACAAAGAAGGTGGAATATTTTGGGAGCTGAATTTCAGGGCTTGACATGAGATCCTAGGCCATGCTTGGCAGGCCACATAGTCAAACTTTACATAGCAGCTCCTTAGAACCTCAGCTCAAGAAAAGAAACAACTTGACCCAGTCCTCCACCACAGGCTCAGTCACCTAGGCAACCCTTCCTGGACCTCTTACACGTAAACTCTTTATCCTGCCAAACATCCTCTTTGTGGCTTCCTAATATCCTGCCTACACTAACACCTGGCTCACAAACAACCTATTCTACCCCTCCCCGTATTCTGCTCTGCTTACTATATAAGCTAACATGAGAAAAAGTAAAGTTTGCCACTTGATAAGAATCCCGTCTTATGGTCGTTCTTTCTGCATCTCTTGTCCCCATTCCCTATCCCTGACACTCTTGCTCCAGGTTGACGTCCTGCTGGTCGGGAAACATGTCCACACGAGTTGTCACCTGAAGTCTAAAAACAGCAGTCACCACAATTCCAACACCAGCAGCCTCCTAATTCCAACAACAGCAGGCACCTCAAGTGCATCATAAGTTGTCACCACAACTACATCAGCAGCTGTCACCACAAGTCCACCATCAGCTGTCACCTTAATTGCAACACAAGCAATTGACTCAAGTCCACCAGCAGCATTAACACAAGTCCATCATCAGCCGTCAACTCCAGGTCATCATCAGCTGTCACTCAAATCCAACATCAATTTTCACCTCAAGGTCATCATCAGCTGTCAACTCTTCTACTGCTTCATTTACCTGAAGTCCAACACCAGCTGTTACCTCAAGACACACTGGAGTCAACTCATGACCAACACCACCTGTCACCTCAAGTCTACAAACAGCAGTCACCCCAAGTCCAAACCAGCATTCTCCTTAAGTCCAACAGTAGTCCCCTGAAATCCATCATCAGCTGTCACCTTAATTACAAAACCAGCAGTCAACACAACTCTAACACCAACAGTCACCTCAAGTCCAAGGTCAGCTTCAACCTCAAGGTCATCAGCAGATGTCACTTCAAGTCAAACATCAATTTTCACCTGAAGGTCATCATCAGCTGTCATCTCTTCAACGGCTTCATTTACCTGAAGTACAACACCAGCAGATACCTCAAGACCCACTTGGGTCACCTCATGTCCAAGACAAGCTTTCACCTCAAGTCTAAAAACAGCAGTCACCCCATGTCCAACAGCAGTATTGCCCTAAAGTCCATCATCAGTTGTCACCTTAGTTGCAACACCCTCAGTCACCTCAATTGCAACATTAATAACCACCTCAAGTAAAACACAAGCAGTCACCTCAAGGACTTCATCAGCTGTCACCTCAAGTCCAACATCAATTTTCACCTCAAGGTCATCATCAGCTGTCACCTCATCTACTGCTTCATTTACCTGACATCCAACACCAGCAGTAACCTCAAGACACACTTGAGTCACCCCAACTCCAACAGCAGCAGTCACCTCAAGTCCATCGTCCGCTGTCACCTCATGTCTAACACCAGCTGTCATTCAGAGCAATAGCAGCAGTTAACTCAATTCCAAAACCAGCAGTCACCTCATATCCATCAACAGCAATCACTTCACATCCAACAAAAGCAGTCACCTCAATTCCTACTTGAGTCACCTCAAGTCCAACACCAGCTGTCATCTCAATTCCCACTTGAGTCACCTCGAGTCCAACACCAGCTGTCATCTCAAGCCCAACACCAGCAATCACCTCAAGTCCCAAACCAATAGTCATCACTAGTTTTTTACAAGCATTTTCATCAATTCCAACAGCATTAGTCACCTCAAGTCCAAAACCAGCTGTCACCTCAATTCCTACTTAGGTCACCTTAAGTCCAACACCAGCTGTCAATTCCAGTCCATCACCAGCAGTCACCTCAACTCTATCACCATCAGTCACCTCAAGTGCAGCATCAACTGTCACCTCAATACATCAACAGCAGTCACCTATTGTCCATCATCAGCTGTCACCACAAGTTCACCATCTGCTGTCACCTCAAGTCCATTATCAACTGTCACCTCTACTACTACTTCATTTACCAGAAGTCCAACACCAGCAGTTACTTCAAGTTCCCCTTGAGTCACCTCAAGTCCAACACCAGCTGTCTCCTCAAGTCCATCATCAGCTGTCACCTGAAGCCCAGCACCAGCAGTTATCTCAAGTTCAATGCCATGGTGCAATCAATGCCAGTCCTTCCCAGATAAGGAGAATACACCACCAGAAGGCCCTACCAGCATCTTGCCTGAAGTCTACATTTATACCAACAAGGTGATGCCCTCATTCCAACTCTGCCTGCACCCTGACCTTAAGGAATCCAAGTATCCCCTGCAGGGCCATAGGGTGATCCATTTTGGTTGTTGCCAGGGCTCTGCTATATACTGACTCTGGCCCATCTTGAGGTCTGGCAAACACCTCTAATACTTCCTGTTAAATAAGCTAGAAACCTGGTGTACTCATAGCTGACATGTTTTTGGGTGATTTTTGTTTTTTGAGACTGGATCTTCCTATACAGTCTTATTGGCCTGATACTATGTACAGCAAAGATGACCTGGAATTCATGGCTGCCCTGCCACTTCCTTCTGCCACAGGCTGGGATACATCCTTTTAGAACTTATTTATTTTATTATTGGATTGAAATTAGGCTTCCTATGTATATCCTAGGATGAATTCCTCTGGGTATAAGAGCCTCCTAGAACCATGGAATGAGTAGAATCTTGTAACTTGACTTGGAACCTGAGACTTCAGCCACTCTAACCTGTGCCTCCTTGCCAGCTGTATGTAATTCTGCCCCAGATGCTCCTACCTGATCTTATGGTCAAAGGAGTTCCCACAGAATTGAGAGCATTCCATGTACAAAGATATGAGGCTGTCTTCTTTGGTGTTAAATTTAGACTTTCTGGTACGTCTGTGTGGTGGTTTGATCAGGAATGGCCTCCATTGCCTCATATTTGACTGTTTGGTCATTACAGAGGCACTACTAGGACATGTGGCCTTTTCAGCATAGGTGTGGGCTTGTTGCACAAACTGTGTTACAAGATTTGTCATAAGGGGAGGGCGTACACCCTGCCCCACATGACTTGACAGATTTTGATGGGAGGGAGAAGGAAATTAGATGCTTTCTAATATAAATAAAATGTATTAAACCATTTCTATTTAAATTAAATGTATAAAATTGTTCCCAGATTGATGGAGGTGTCAGAGCTGGAGGGACTGTTCTGTCTGAGACATTTGATCTCTGATCACCCAATAGGGAAGCTACTAATATGAGTGACATTCAATCTAAACTAATTCATGAGACTAACAGATGTCTTTCATTGGTTTAAATATAATTTGCCCAAACTAGAAATCTGCAAAGGTATGTTGAGGAAGGTTTTGTTTTGTCTTTCAAAAACATAATATTCTCCAATGAAGAAATGTAATGATCACTGGTGTCCTGGGGTTCTAGGACTGTGTCTAGTGAAGACTATGTGTGTCCCTGGGTTCTCCTTTTTTGGGACAGTTTTGGGTGTATTATCTGTACTGACTAAGCTATTTTTACAGGTCTAAAAGACATTTATTTACTATGCCCATTAAAATCAGGGTTCTGATTCACATATATCTTTGACCACCAATATCAAAAATATAGTAGAATGCTTTAGAATTAATGATGATATGGCTTATCTTTAGGCACATGAAAAAGCAGGAAAAATAATAGTTTACCATGTGCAAGTCATTGGAAGCAAAGTTGTTAAAACAGGCTTCTCAAAAATTATAACTGGTGTTAAAAAATTTCCTCACTAGCCTCTCTGTCAAATCTGATGATAATAAACAATGTGTTAGTTATTCCCAAATTGTGTGAAATGAAAGCTGAATATTTCAAGTAATTTATCCTGGGGCCTTAGTTGTGCCCCAGCAAAAAAATTCATAGACTAATAAATTCTGATGTGAAAACAAACTTAAAATTTAGTATTTCACAGTGGGATGGGTTCATTCTTTCCTCACACAAAAGGACATATCATACTTCCTTTTGAACCTTAATGCATAGAACCTGTGCTAGTCTGAATGTAATTGCCCCCCCATGAGCTCATAGGGAATGGCACTGTTACGAGGTTGGTTTGTTGCTGTAAGTATGGATTGTTGAAGCAAGAATGTCACTGGGGGTGTGCATACTGAGATCTTATATATGCTGAAGCCATGAACAGTGTCCCAGAC
The DNA here is from genome assembly GCF_003668045.3 of Cricetulus griseus. Classification (NCBI taxonomy): domain Eukaryota; kingdom Metazoa; phylum Chordata; class Mammalia; order Rodentia; family Cricetidae; genus Cricetulus; species Cricetulus griseus. The sequence goes on from NW_023276808.1 coordinate 7,576,111, forward strand.
CACTTCTCATTGCCAGTGGTCAATTTGTGAAATGCCCAGGTCCATCAATAGCACCATGTCTGCCTGCATTCTCCCATGTTGCAACATGAAGATACTTAATAAAACCTCTAAAAATGTAAGACACCCAATTAAATGTTTTTCTTTAAAAAAAATTAGCCATAGCCAGAGTGTAGTGGTGCATGTCTTTAATCTAAGCACCCAGGATGCAGAGGCATGTGGATCTCTGTGTGTTTGAGATCAGTCTGGTCTACAAGAGCTAGTTCCAGGACAGCCTACAAAGCGCCAGAGAAAACCTGTCTCAAAAAATAAAATAAACTATTAGCGATGTGCATGTTGTCTCTTCACAGCTATAGAAACAAAAACTTTGTCAATAATGATTCTCGACCCTTTAAAGAGAAAATTTGAGAAACCATGACAAATTTCCATTATACAAGATCATATTATACATAGGCTTGTGAAATTGCTCATCATCTGTTATTAACAGAAAACCTAGTAATCAATTATGGCAATTCTTTATTATGTAACATACAATACTAGCTATTTAACTCATTAACCCCCCCAACACACCCAGAGCCTAGAGCCCATCTGCTTGCCCTTCTGGGCTCCCTCCCTGCTTGCCTCCTGGCTTGCCCCAGTTCCAGCCCAGTGCTGAAGCCACAGAGGATGCACCCAAATCATCCAATCATCTGTTAATTCGATTTCTTATTCATGTACTCCCAGGCGGGAGCGAGCATGCAGGTGCGGGCGAGCTTGTGAATGAACACCCCCATCCATCACCATTCTTACCCCACCATGCTCGCCAGCCTGCCCTTTGTAAACTACATCACTGACTTGACTGCTGTCACCTGGCTGCTGCCTGCATTCAATTCACTGGATGGCTCAGCTCTCTGAGTCACTGATTCACTGACTCACTTGCTCATTCACTTGCAAAGCCAGCCAGGTGAGCCAGCAGTTCTTAGAGAAGTTTTCCCGCTCCCTGCAGAGAGCTCGCCCCAGACTACATTTCCCAGTGTGCCCTGCGCTCCCAAGCAACGACTCTTCTGCCCGCCCGCGTCTGGACTTCCTTCCCGGGATTTTAGAAGACTAACGACATAGGTAGGATGTTGTGATTTTTTAAGGGGGTAAAAGACACGGGAGGGAGGGGATGGAGGGCAGGTGATGAAGGGAGGACAGGGGAGGGAGGGGGCAGTGTAATGAGGAAAGGGAGGCTGTGGAGCGATCTGCTCCATCCCCGTGCTGTGTCTCCCACGTGAGCTTTTCCTAATTCACTTTGATTTGGTACCATTTGGTTTGCTGCATCGTCAGGGAGATTCTTTGGTGTGTAGAAACTTTTGAATTATATCCTGGAGGACAACGGGAAGTTCCTATGGAGACCAGGAAGGTTTCAGGGTCTGCAAATTAGCCTGGGGCCAGTGCTATTGAAATGAATATTGTTGCAGATCTAGAGAAAGGATTTTTTCTTGTGTGGGAGACATGGTCAGGAACCACAATACTTTGTCTTTAAGCACACTCTAACCCTATGGGAGGTGCTCTTGTCACTCAAGCCTCACTATCCAATCAGGCCCTCCAGGAGACGTCCCAGTCAGAAGAGGTTCAGGACTCTTCTGCTCACCAGGCTTGACTTTGAAGAGGAGAGAGCGGTTTTGTTTGCTGTGGTGCAGTTGCTGCTACAGGGAGCTGAACTGAGAGATGCAGTAATCTGGAAAACCACAAAATGGTGAGCTAAGGAATGCTGTCTGCCGATGGGAGAATAAGATGCTGAGGTGTGGCAGACAGTGTGTTGAGTCCTCCCTGTATCTGTGGGGAGAGTGAGGCCAGATTCCCTGTCTTGGGAAATCCCATTTCCCATTTGGCCCAAGTAAATTGTTTGGCCTACGGGGAGGTCTCTCACTAGATTTGCTATGCAGGCTTAATTTGATCAGAGTATTATGAGCAGGGAGATGAATATAGAGGAAGGTTTCTAGTCAACTTAAAGATTCTTTTTTTTTTCTTTTTTTCTTTTTGGATTTTTGGAGGTTTCTGTGTGTCGCTTGGAGACCATCCTGGCACTCACTCTGATGCCCTGTCTGGTCTTGAATTCACAGAGATCCACCTGTCTCTGCCTCCCAAGTGCTGGGATTAATGGTGTTTGCCACCAATGCCCGGCACAACTACAAAATTCTTGTAGAATATATGGAAAGCAGCTTGCCTATCTCAGAGACGCCTAGTTTTTCCAGTATTTTGTTGACATTCAACACTCTGCATTTAACATTTATGTGCAATATCCATTCTTTGTTAATTTTATGCAGGTTGTCCAGAGGCATCTCATGTGTTAGGTAGCAGTCTTCTATTACTCCATAATTAGGAGAGTAGAATTGTTGATATAAAGGATTTACCAATGCTTAGGAAATAGAATGTCTCCCAAAATAGAATTGAGCTGTGGGAGGACTGCCTCTGAAACACCCAAACATAAGTACATTCTAACCAGCCTTGTTCAATGCTAGGATACATATTCGTTCATCAACATTGTCCAGACATTTGGCTGCAAACGATTACAAAGAATCTACCCCTGATTTACCACAAGCCACCAGGCCCTGCACCATATCAAAGACCAGGCATCTCACAAGCTGGACAAGGAGGTATTACAGGGTCCCAAAAACCTTAAATCCTGGTGTCAGAAAATTCTAGGTTTCTTTTCTTGAGAATAAACACAGTTTTTCAGGTGGGTAATATGACACCAGGTAAGAATTATTTGTAAATAAAGAACAGTTGTGTTAAGAACTCACCTCATCAAGCAAGGCTTTCATTTAAGCCCTCAGCTGGGCGGACTCAGTAACAGCTTGGGGTTTGGGCTTGAGAGCTTTCATTGGTGCCATTATTTGACAATAATCAGAGCTCCTTTCCAAAACCTGAAATATGTTTTAGAGAGCTGTTAATGGTCTGGGGCCAGGAACATTTGGAAGTGTGTCTTCACATCCTGAGAACCAAACTCTTCCTAGCATATGGAGCTATTGTTTTCTGTCCTAAGGCCACTGTGTCTTAAGTCAGTAATGTTCTTGAGATACTTTGTTTCTGTTGTGTGGAATTGTTTGACTAGTCTCTACCTGAATTTCTCCAATTATCTGATATTTTGATGACTTCATATGATTCTCCCATATACTTCCAACCTCCCACTCAATTTATGTGGTGTTCAGGATGCTATTCTTGTCAAGAAGCTTAGTTAGTCTGGGGCATATCATCTGCATTACCTCACAAACCTAGTATTTATCTTTGCTACCTTCTACTTGTGCTATCTTTCATATCCCCAAGACCTTCACCTCAGGACATTGTCCCTGAAGAATAACATGTTGTTTCAGATCAATGCTGTACTTAAGAATTTACTTAAAGAATATCCTGTTTATGTGATTGTATTTTACTTAACTACTAGTATCCACTTCTAAGGACTGGGATCTTTCTGATTTATGGTGTTCATCTTTATAGGGAAGGTAAGAGAAACTATTCTTCTGATCTAATACTAGTTTCTCATCTCTGGAACACATGGATATAAAACATATTTCATGGTTTCAAAATAATTTTTGAAATTTTAAATGCATCATGCTCACCTTGCATTTTCTGCCTCCTTGCGTTTTCTATTTGGTGGTCTGTTTTTCTTTAACTCAGTTTCCCAGAAACAACCATTACTGTGTGTATGTAACCTGTATTTGCGCTCAGGCTTGCCAGTTCTGAGGCAATGGGTTTCTTGTACAGGACATTAAGTGTGTAATGCAATGTGCACCCAAAGGTCCCTGTGCTTTGGATGAGAAACAGGCTCTATTATATGAGAGAGGAGGAGTTGCTACTAAAATACAAACTTTTTAGACTAGAGCTCTGTATACTCTGCTCTAAGGGCAGAGCTGGAAGGACTTTGCTGTCTGAGTCATTTTATCTCTGATCACCCATTAGGGAAGCTGCTAATATGAGCCCTACAAGGTTGGCCTTAGCCAATGTGGGTTTTCTTGGGAGGCAGGTATAAGCAGTCAGGAGTACTAGTGTCAGGTAATTTGTGGGTTCTTGACATGGTATCTTCTGCCTTTGCTGAAATGAGTTGTAAGAAAGACCACGAGCTATACCTTAGTGAGTATATGGTGTTTGTAGGAGGTCTGGTGAGCTATCATTTCATTTCTTTACTTAGTATTTATTGGCTGCTTGTTTTTCCACACTCAGTTTCACTGTTTAACAGTCATGTCCTAATGACACTCTCCATATAGAGCAATCTGGTCTTGAACTCACATAGATCTTACTGCATTGACCTTCCTGGTGCAGTTATTAAAGGCATGTGCCACCACACCACCACCCAGTAAGCTGTCAATTCTGTTGGAAGTTGAGCAGAACATGAGACAGTGTGTAGTTCTCTTGGTACATATGTTGAGCTGGGCAATGGCCTTTGTCCTCCATGCCTCCCAGTATGGATTTCCTGGGTAATAGGAAACTCTGCATCCCTAGCATGGAGGGGTAAAATTCTTGCAGTATCACTGTCCAGTGTTCACATATGGTCAGTGCTATTGGTAGCAGTGGGAAGACAGATAAGAAAACTGAAGGTCTGCTTTCTGGAAGTTCTGAATATTGTATTCCTTTTCAGGATCGTATTGAAAATATTGCAAATAGTTTAGGAACTTGTAGAAAAATGGTGAAGTGGATAGTCTTTCATGTAGACATGATTAGAATGCTTGTAACTTGTTGGTGCAAGTAACCACAATGATGTCATTCAGTGAAGTTTAGTTCCAGGGGAGAAAAGGAGTTCCTGATGTGCAGAGATTCCTCAAGTGTGCATGGTGCTCTGCAGGTAGATTGGGCAGATTCCATGTTATGTTCCAAATGGAAATTGGGAGCATTTCTTCCATTTTTAAATTTAAATAAGAAACTAGCTTGTTTTACATGCCAATCACAATTTCCTCCCCTGTCTTCCCCTGCGCCTCACTGACCCCCCTATTTCATCCCCTTTCTGCTCCCCAGGCAATGTGAGGCCTCCATGAGTGATTTTCTAAGTCTGCCATATTATTTGGAGCATGGCCTAGAACTAGCCCAGAGTCTCTAAGATAATACAGTGTTGCTTTATGTGGAATGGACTCCCAAAGGCCATTCGTATACTATGGATAAATTCTAACAAAAGCCCCCATAGATTGCCTAGGCCTCCTAAGTTACCCCCATGTTCAGGGGGCCTGTATTAGTCCTATGCTGATTTTCCAGCATTCTGTCTCTGGTCCGTGACCTCCCACTTGTTCAGGTCAGCTATTTTTGTGGATTTTTACAGTCTTGTATAGACCCCTTTGGTTATCACTCCCCTGTATCTGAAACTAGATTCCAGGAGTGTGGCTCAGTGTTTAGCTCTAGGTGTCTGCTTCTGTTTCCATCAGCTACTGGATGAAGGCTTTAGGATGGCAAATAATGTAGTCATTGATCACATTATCAGAGAAGGGCATTTAAGGTAAACTCTTGACTGTTGCTTACATTGTTAGTTGCTGTCTTTCTTTTAGATCACTGGACATTTCCCTAGTGCCAGTTTTCTCTTTAAACCTATAATTGCTGTGTCTATTATGGTTTCTCTTTTCTTGCTTTCCTCTATTCTTCCCCCTGACTTCCTCTTTCTGCTTTCTCTATTCCTCCTCTCCCCTCCTCTTCTCCCCTCCTCATTCTCCTAATGCCCTCTCTCCCCATGCCCCCAATTAGCTGAGGAGTCCTTGTCCCTTTCCCCTTCTCTGGGGGACCATGTATATCTCTCTTAGAATTCTCCCTGTTTTCGAGATTCCTTGGCAGTATGGATTGCAAGCTGTAATCCTTTGATCAATGTTTAAAATCCATACACAAGTGAGTACATACCTTGTTTTTTATTTTAAACTGGACTACCTCATTCAGAATTCTTTCTTCTACTTCCATGCATTTCCCTGTTAATTTTAAGATTCCATTGTTTTTTTCTGCTGAGTAGTACTCCACTGGGTAAATATATCATATTTTGTGTATCCATTATTCAGTTTAGGGTCATCTAGGTTGCTTCCACTTTCTGGCTGTTACAAATAATGCTGATATGTACATAGTTGAACAGTTCTTCTTTTTATATGAATGATCTTCTTTTGGCCATATGCCTACATGTGGAAATGCTTGTTCTTGTGGGACTCTGATTTCCATTTTCCTGAGGAACGTTTGTACTTATTTCTAAAGTGGCTGTATGACTTTTCACTTCCACCAGCACTGGAGGAGTGTTCACTTTTTTGCACATTGTCTCCATCAGAAACTGCCTTTGGTGTTATTGATTTTATCCATTCTGACAAGAGCAATGTGGTATCTCAGCATTTTTTGATTTGCATTTTCCTGCTGTGTAAGGCTATTGAGCACTTTCATATTTTTTTTCTGCCATTTTAGATTTCTCTATTGAGTATTCCTTATATAATTCTGTACCAAACTTTTAATTTTTGGTATTCTGGTGATGAACATTTTGAGTTATTTCTGTATTTTGGAAATCAGCCCTCTGACAAATATGCAGTCGGTAAATATCATTTCCCATTCTGTGTGCTGCCATTTTGGCTTGCTGACTCTGTCTTTTGCCTTACAGAAGCTTCCAGGTTCAGAAGGTCATATTATTTAATTGTCAATTTCAGTGTCTGTGCTACTGGTGTTATGTTCAGGAAGAAGTCTAATACTGTACAAATATTTCAAAGGTACCACACACTTTCCTTCTATTAGGTTCAGTATGGCTGGATTTATGTTGAGGTCTGTGATCCATTTGGAATTAAGTTGTGTATATAGCAATAGACATGGAGTCTTCTACATCAGCATCCGGTTATACCAACAAAATTTGATGAAATTGCTTTATTTTTTTCCATTGTATAACTTTAGCTTCATTGTCCAAAATCATGTGTTCATAGGTATATGTGTCAATATCATGGTTTCCAATTCAATTCCATTGGTTTAGCTGTCTTTTAAATTATATTTCTTTTTCTTTTTTTTTTTTTGGTTTATCAAGACAGGGTTACTCTGTTGCTTTGGAGGCTGTCCTGGAACTAGCTCTTCTAGAACTGACTGGTCTCAAACTCACAGAAATCCACCTGCCTCTGCCTCCTGAGTGCTGGGATCAAACACGTGCACCACCACAACCCAGAAAAAATTCATATATTTTCTTTTTTTTTCCTGAGATAGGGTTTCTGTGTGGAGCTTTGGAGCCTATCCAGGCACCCACTCTGTAGACAAGACTGGCTTCAAACTCCCAGATGTCTGCCTGCCTCTGCCTCCTGAATTCTGGGATTAAAGGTGTGGGCCATCAATGGCTGGCTATAAATTATTTTTCTATGTTATTTTTTGATTGAGCATCAGTGGCACTGTATTTACCTGAATCAAAGGGAATTACAAAGAGCTGCTGGTCCATAGCAAGAGACCACATCCACTGTGGAGAGAACTGTAGAGTATGGTGCTTATGGTTTTGGAAGAAATATCAGTAGCTTGAGGGTGAGAAACAAAAATTCAAGGGTCACATTTAGGTAATTTTGTGAAAATTGAAAAGTCTGTGTTTATTTAATTTTTATATAAATAGAATTATAGGAATCGGGGTAACATTGGTCATGATCACCCTTTTCCTAAGTTTTCCCTGGTATTTTGCTTAAAGTTGAGTGTTTCTGCTGCCTTATTTCTTGGCTTTTTCTTACTAACCCTTTCATTTTTTAAAAAATATTTTACATCTTTTTGATTGTTGTAACTTTGTGACCTGTATAGACCTCATAATATGTGAATCTGTGTACTGATTTTCTGTAGTCTATAATTCTAACATTGTTATATTCATGTCCTTAAAAACGTTGGACCTTCACTAATTTTTCTTGATAAAATTTCTTATGTTTATCAGTTCCTGAAAGTTTTGTTTTGGGGAGAAGTTGCTGTGGAGAGGGTATTTTTTTTTCTTCTTTATCTTAGATGCTTGCGTCTTCCCATTTCCTTGCATACTGGTTTTTCCAGTTGTTGCTGTCTCAGTATTTGAGTCTTTGCTGCTTAAGTGATTTATGTGATTGATACATTGGCTTTGGATTTTTAAGACCTACTCATATATTATTGTCTCTGTCTCCTAATTACCCTCAGATATCAACATGAGAACTTGTAGTGTCATCTGAATAAACATCAGTTGAGTGTGTTCTTAGATCAGAATTTCTGATTTCTGCCTGAAAATGATTGTGTTGACTCATAGTTGATGTGGGAAAAAGACTTCCACTGATTTGGCAATGTCTCTGAGCAAGCCGGCCTAGGCTGCATAAGAGACCTAGCTGAATATAAGACAGTGACAAACCAAAAGACAAAAATATCAACAAACAATGGTTCCACTTTGTTTTCTTCAGTGCCTAACTTGTGTTTCTCTCCTGAGGTCCCAAAAATATAGACACTGGCCTAAGGGTAACAACAAAATTATTTAATTACTGGAATAACTTTTACTTAGATAATTTAATCACAGCAACAGTGAAGGGTGTTGGAATATAAAATGATTCTTCAAAAGTTCTTTTTTGCTCTAATGGATATTGGATTGTTGACTTTTGGAAGAAGTTGACAGTATCAAGACTTTAGATGGCAAAAGCCATAAATGGTCTCCATAGTGCTTAATTGGCTGTCGTTTTAGGACATGAAAGATGGGAATGTCAGAATAATGGCAGATACTGGTGGTGTCAGAATTTTAGCGGGTAAAAGTCTCTGCAGGGCACCATGCAGTTGGCCTGACCTACCTGCCTTGAGAGACATGTGCCATAGGATATTCAGGCTAAAGCCCCTGGCTCCTGGGAAACAATGTACCTTCCACTTCCTGATGAACTCATGCACTCAATCAGGCAGGGATGCATTAAGGCTAATCTGTATTTCTCTATATGATTTCTTAGTAATGAATGAAGTATGTAAGCTTAAGAAAAAATGTTCTTAGATTTTAATGTTGTTTACCCTATATGACTTGCAACTTTCATATTATCCTGGCAACTACAACTGTGTTGATCCTGGAAATTGCCACTAACTTATGTTTCTGATGAAGATATATTACATCTGTTTCCTCTCAATAAAACAGTTATATCCTTGTCTTGCTGTGGCCCTCTAGGCCAAGCCTGGCTTCATTAATTTGTGACTGAATTGGGTTACCTTCCTTGGCCTGGTAAGTAAGTACAGTTTCTTAGAAGATTTCATTAATAATTTAGCTAGAGTTCATCTGTGTGATATTTTGGTCCTGAATCTGTCTTAATCTCTACAGGTCACAAGAAAATGAATAAGGCTGAGTTTAAGAGTTATGGGCTGATGTCTTAGACCAAATATTGTTTCTGTTGATGGTTATTACTGTTGACTCCTTCAGGTCTACAGTGAAAAGGACACAAGGTGGAAGTCATGAAAGTCTCTGTTTTCTTAAGAAAAAGAACATTAGTATTTTCTTATGGCAATCCATTTATGGAAAAGAGACAATAATTTTCAAGGTTTTTAACAACATTAAAGAAAGGGCCCTGCTCTTCATTTAAAGCCTAGGAAGGTAGCCCTCGTTTATGACTCTATCCAGCAATGTCGTTACCTAACTGAAGGAGTAGGCAAGGTAATTCCTTGTCTCAGGAGCAACAGTATTCAAAAACTGGCAAATGTGATCCAAGCTCTGTACGGTACACAAAATCAAGGCAGAATCACGTATTTTTTACTGACTATGCAAACAATAAAATTGCAAAATGTAAACATGATGGATTCTTTTTCTGTGGTCAGTTCTTCACTACAGTACACATCTATGTTTTGAACAGTCAGAACCCAAGTGAAGAGTCTGTGAGAGTTCATTGCATTAAACAGTGGAGATGAAGCTGAGTTGCATTTGAGACCAGAGGGTGTTGAGATATCCATGCTATGAGACATATGTCATGGACACTTTCAGTCTCCGACGTGAGCTTTTTCTAATTCATTTAATTTAGTCTGATTTGTGTTGCTGCATTGACAGAGAGGGTGTTTGGTATGTAAAAGCTTTTCAATTACATCCTGGTGGAACAGAGTCAGTTCCTATGGAACCAGGAAGATATCAGGGTCTGCAATTTGAGTCTGGGTTGAGTGTTATTGAAATGCATATTGTTGCAGATCTACAAAAAGGATTTTTTCTTCTGTGGGAGGCATGCCCAGGAACCACAATACTTTGACTTAAGCACACTCTAACCCTATGGGAGGTGCTCTTGTCACTCAAGCCTCACTATCCAATCAGGCCCTCCATGAGACATGCCATACAGAAGAGGTGCTGGGCTCTTCTGCTCACCAGGCTTCAGGCTTGACATTGAAAAGGAGGCAGCTACTGCATGAAGGCTCTAGGATTGCATATATGGTAGTTAATGATATCATTATCAGAGAAGGGCATTTAAAGTGACTTCTTGACTATTGCTTAGATTGCTGGTTGGTGTCATACTTGTACATCTCTGGACATTTCCCTATTGCCAGATTTACCTTTAAACTTTTAATGGTTCCATCTATTATGGTTTCTTTTTTCTTCCTCTTCTCTATTCTTCCCCTGACTCAATCTTCCTGCTCCATCAAGTCCTCTTCTCCCCTCCCCGTCTCTCCTTCTCAGTCTCCTAACTCCCTCTTCCCTGCAACCATTGCTTCCATTTAGCTCACCACATCATGTCCCTTCCCCTTCTCTGGGTGATCATCTGTGTCACTCTTAACATTCTCCTTGTTTCCTAGCTTCCCTTTCAGTGTAGATTGTAGGCCAGAAATCTTTGAGCCATGCCAAAACCCATATATTAGTGAGTACATACCGTGTTTGCTTTTTGTGAATGGGATACATTACTCAGGAAGGATTCTTCTACTTCTATCCATTTGCCTGCACATTGTTTTTCTTTTCTACCGAGTAGTACTCCGTGGTGTAAATGTACCATATTTTCTCTATCCTTCATTCAGGTTAGGGTCATCTAGGTTGCTTCCAGGTTCTAGCCATTACAAATAATGCTGCTATGAACATAGTTGAAAAGATGTCTTTCTTGTTTGAATGTTCATCTTTGGCCACACGTGGATTTGCTGGATCTTGTAGCAGACTGATTTCCACATTACTGAGGAACCACCATGCTGATTTCCAAAGTGGCTGTTTGCACTTCCACCATAAGTGGAAGAGTGTTGCCATTTCTCCACATCCTCTCTAGCATAAAGTGTCACTAGTGTTTTTGATTTTAGCCATTCTGACAGGAATAATATACTACCTCAGAGTTGTATTGATTTGCATTTATCTGATGTCTAAATATATTGAGCACTTTCTCAAGTGTCTTTTAGCCATTTTAGATTTCCCTATTGATAACTCTCTTTTTAATTCTTTACCCCCTTTTTAATTGGAATTTTTGGTATTTTCATGATGAGCTTCTTGAGTTCTTTGTATAATTTGCAAATCAGCCCTCTGTCAAATGTGGGGTTGATGAATATTTTTCCCATTCTGTAAGCTGACATTTTGTCTTGTTCTCTATGTGCTTTGATTTACAGATGATTCTCAGTTTCAGGAGGTCCCATTTATTAATTTTGCTTCTCTTTGTTTATGCTACTGGTGTTATGTTCAGGAAGCGGTCTACTGTATAAATTCTTTGAAGTACCTCCTACTTACTGTACTCATAGGTTCATTGTGGGTGGATTTATGTTGAGTTCTTTGATCCATTTGGTCTTAGGTTTTGTGCATGGTGATAGATATGGTTTGTATGCAGTCTTTTACATGTTTGGAAACAGTTATGCCAGCTCTAATTGCTGAAGATGCTTTCCTTTTTACATTGTATAATAACATCAGGTATTCCTCAGTATGTGGGTACAAATCATGGTTTTCAGTTTGATTCCATTGGTTTGCCTATGTTTTAAATTATTTTTCTTTGTTGTTTTGTGATTGTGCATCACTGGGATTGTATTCACATGAAACAACAGGAATTATAAGGAGCTTCTGATAAATAGACAGAGATCACCTTTATTTCTGGAGAGAGCTCTAGAGCATGGTGCTTCTGTTTTTGGAAGAAATATAAGTAGCTGGAGGGTCAAAACAACATATCAAGGGACATTTTGAGGTAATTTTGTGAAAGTTGTGAAGTCTGTGTTTATTTAATTTTTATACCCATAATATTATAGGGTCAAGATCACCCTTCTCCTTTACTACATTTTCTTTTGTCTTTTGATTAAAATTTGACAATATTTTTCCTGCCTTATTTCTTGGCGTTTTCTTACCAACCCTTTCATTCTTTCCAAAATATTTTATACATTTTTGATGGTTGTACCTTGTGACAAGTTTAGACCTCATAGTATGTGAATATGTGTACTGATTTTCTGTAATATATAATGGTAACCTAGATATATACATTTAATTTAAAATGTTGGACCTTCACAAATGTATCTTCATAAATTTTCTTATGTTAGCAGTTCCTAAAGATTTTGCTTTTGTGTGAAGTTGCTGTGGAGAGAAAGTTTAGTTTTTTTTCATCTTTAACTTAGATAGTTGCCTCTTCCCATTTTCCTACATACTGTCTAATCTGTGTTCTCCAGCTGTTGCTGTCTTCATGTTTGTGTCTTTGCTGTGTAAGGGATGGGTATGATTAATACATTGGCTTCTGATTTTTAAAATATTATCATTTTCTCTGTCTCCTAAATAGGCTCAGGTATCAACATGACAAAACCTGGGATCATCTGGGAGAACACCAATTGAGTGTTTCCTTAGATCAGAGTGTCTGATTTCTGCCTGAAATAGATTGTGTTGGCTAATGCTTTATGTAGGAAGAAGACTTCTGACGAGGTGGCAATGTCTCTGAACAAGTGGGCCTGGGCTTGTTAAGACACCTAGCTGAGCACAAGATAGCGGCAAAGCAAAAGAGAAAATCAAGACACAATAATTCCTAGGAGGAGGAGGAGAAACTGGCCTAGGAGTAACAACCAAATGTGTTCATTACTGGAGTAGCTTTTATTTAGATAATTTAATCACAGCAAAAGAGAAGAATGTTGGTATTCTGAATGTAATTGGAACCACAAGCTCATGGGGAATGGCACTTGTTGGAGCTCTAGCAATGTTGATATTGGCATATTACTGAGTGTGTGTGTGTGTGTGTGTGTGTGTGTGTGTGTGTGTGTATGACTGAGAAAATTCTTACTATCATATTCACTATGTTGTCCAAATTGGCTTGAATTCACTGAGATCTGCCTATACTCAGCTATGTTCATATCTGAAAATACTTTGCCAGCCACCTCTGGCAGACATCAAAAATGACTTTAAGATATATTCTCCTTTACCTGGGTTCTGTGGGGAGATTAAGCTGGACTACTTCAGTGTATTTTGGAAAAGGATTTCATTATGAGTCAATTAAAATCAGAGTTGGAATTTTATGTTTAGACAGGATTTCTCTCCATATTTTTGGCTGTCCTCGAACTCACAATGCAGATGAGTTTGGCCCTGAATTCACAATACTTTGTCTCTCCTGCACAGATATAGGAATATAGGGTGTGTGCCAAATTATCCTAGTATATTTTTATTATTTATTTATTTATTTATGTCAATTTATATTTATGTGATTTTTAGGTGTGGAAGTTGTGCATGCGTGTCGTGGTTTTGGTGTAAATATCAGAGAACACTTTGGGGGTTTGTCTTTTCCAGATAGCAATTTTGAGAAAGGGTCTCTAGGTTTCCATATGACATAAATAATAAATAGATTTTTCAGGATTTCCTCTGTCAGTGTGTTAGGTCCTCCCTGTATCTGAGTGGAGGAGTGTAGTCAGAGTCCCTGTCTTGTGAAGTCCCATACTGAAGTCCCATGCAGGCAATGTAAATTATCTGACATAGGAGAAGGTCTCTCATTAACTTTGTTCTGCGTGCTTATTCTCATCAAAGCATTGGGAGCATGGAGCTGGTGTAGGAGCATGTTTCTAGTCAACATTCTTCATGAATATACAGAAAGAAGCTTGCCTCACTCAGAGTGGACTAGTTTTTCCAGTATCTTCTTGACATTGAACACTTTTCATTTAATGTTTACAGGTAATCTCCATTCAGAGTTAATTTTGTACAGCTTAAAATTCTAGCTTCTTTTCATGAGAAGACCATAGTTTTGGCAGGTGGACAGTAAGACACCAGGTGGCAATAAAACACCGTTGAGGTAAGAACTCACCTCATCCAGCATGGCTTTCCTTTAAGCCCTCAGGTAGGGAGGAATTAATAACAGCCCAGGCTCTAGGGCTTGGGAGCATTCATTGAGGTCTGATGTATGACAATAAAACTGAGCTCCTTCTCTAAAATCCACAATATGTTTGGAGAACTTGCAATGGTTTGGGCCTAGGCATATTTAGAAGTGTTTTGTGTGTCCTAAATCTACTGTGTCTTTAGTCAGTCATATTCTTCAGATACTCTGTTTCCCTAGTGTGGCATTGTTTGCAAACCTCCTCCTGAATTCCTCCCATTATATAATTGTTTTTGATGTTTTCATATTATTCTCCCATTTCCTTCTATCCTCCCACCCCATTTAAGGAGTATACAAGATGTTATTATTCTTAAGAAGCTTAGTTAGTCTGGAACATATACTCTGCAATTCCTCCCCAAATTAGCATTTATCTTTTTCTACCATCTACTTGTCCTATCTTTCATATCCCCATAACCTTCACCTGAAGACCCTGTAAGTGAAGAATGAACTGTTACTTCAAGTCAATTGTCTACTTCAGAAGTTAATTTAAGTATGTCCTTGCTGTGTGATTGTATTTTACTTAGCTGCTACTATCAGCTTGTAAGGACTGGTGTTTTTCTGCTTTATGGTGTTCATCTTTAGAGGAATGGTATGAGACATTTTTTGTTTTTTGTTTTTTTCGAGACAGGGTTTCTCTGTGGCTTTGGAGGCTGTCCTGGAACTAGCTCTTGTAGACCAGGCTGGACTTGAATTCACAGAGATCCACCTGCCTCTGCCTCCCCAGTGCTGTGATTAAAGGCGTGAGCCACCAACGCCCATCTGGTATGAGAAATTTTTAACGAGCTTGAATACAAATCTTTAAGTCTCTGGAGTGCTTGGCCATAAAGCCTGTTTGAAGTTGTCAAAATAATTTTTGAAATTATACATGCATCATGTTCACCTTGTCTTTTCTGCCCCTAAGCCCTATCATTACCCCATTGCTTTCTAATCTGTGGCCTGTTTTTCTTTAACCGAGTTACACAGTAGCAACAGTTACTGTGTGAACATGACTTGTGTTTGTTTGCAGAGTTTGCCGGCTCTGAGGCAATGGATTTGCTGCACAGGCATTGAGTGTGAAATGGACTGTGCACACAAACATCCTGTGCTTTGGCAAGGAACAGGACGTGCCTCATGAGAGAGGAAGAATGTCTCTTACAATACAATCTTTCTAGATTAGTCTTCTGTCTACTGTGCTGAAAATGCAGAGTTGGAAATTCTGTGCTGTCTGAGACATTTCATCTCTGATCACCCAAGTATGGAAGATGCTAATATGAATCCTAGATGGGTGGCCATAGGCAATGTGTGGTTCTGGGGAGAGTTAGCTGTCAGGAAATGTAGTGGCACATATTTTGTGTGTGTTTTTTTTCATGGTTCTCTTCTGCCTATGCTGAAATGAGTTATAAGGGTGAGTGTATGATGTTCAGAGCAGCTCTCTTAACCTATCATTTAATTTATTCATGTAGGTAGTTATTGGTTGTCTCTTTGTTTAGTTTTCAAGACAGGTTTACTGTGTCCTGGGACTCAACTTGTAGACCAGTGTTGTCTTGAACTCTCAGAAATCTTACTGCCTCTGCCTAACAAGAACTGGGATAAAAGGCATGTGGTGCCACCACCCAGTGAGCTTTCAATTCTGTTGGATTTAGATGGACCATGAGCAAGACTGTATTTTTGTTGGTCCATGTGCTGAGCTGGGCAGTGGCATTTGTCCTCTGTGGCTTCCAGTATACATTTACTGGATAATGTGAGACACTGTAGCCCTGGCATGTAGGCATATAGTTTTTGCAGTATCACTAAATTGGTTCACTCATCGACATTGCTTTTAGTAGCAGTGTGAAGACAGATTAGAAAACTGGAGGTATGGTTTGTAGAAGTCATGAATACTGCATTCTGTATTCATGTTTGTATTTTAAGTATTGCAAATAGATTAGAAACTTGAAGAAAAATGGTGATGTCATCGCCTTTAACGAATACATGATTAGAATGCTTGTGTCTTGGTGCTATAACTAACCACAATGTTATGTTTCATTGAATTTTAGTTCCAGTGAGAAAAGGAGTTTTGCATCTGAAGATAATTCTCAATTATCTTCTGGTGTTGGAAAAGTAGATAGGGCAGAATCCATGTTTTGTGCCATAGTCTATTTGGCAGGCAGCAGATTTTAAATCATTTTCCCATGCTCTTTTGTGATTGAGCATCAGTGGGGCTGCATTTACTTGAAACAACAAGGAAATTCAAGGAGCTGGTGATCCATTGCAAGAGATCACCTCCATTTCTGGAGAGTGCTCTTGAGCATTTTTGCTTCTGATTTTGGAAGAAATACCAGTAACTCTAGGGTCAAAACAATACTACCAAGGTAACTTTGAGATAATTTTGTGAAAGTTGCAGTGTTTGTATTTATTTAATTTCTATACACATACACATTGAGTAATAGGGACCTGGGTAACATCAGTTAATATCATGCTTTTTGTTTCCTAATTTAGATAATTCAAGAAAATGAATCATAACGAAAGAGAAGAATGTTGGTAGTCTAAATGAAATTGGGCCCATATGTTCATAGGGAATGGCACTCTTAGGAGGTGTGGCTCTGTTGCTGTAGGTATATTTGTGAGTTTGTGTCTGTGTGTGTGTGTGTGTCACTGAGAAATGCCTATCATATTCACTATGTTGTCTAAATTGGCTTGAATTCACAGAGATCTGCCTATGTCTGCTACCACACACAGCTATATCCATATCTGAAAATACTTTGGCAGCCACCACTAGCAGATATCAAAAATGACTTTAAGATATACTGTCCTTTACTTTGGTCCTCTGGTGAGATTAAGCTCGATCACTTCAGTGTATTTTGGAAAAGCTATTTAAGGTTGAGTCAGTGATAATCAGAGTTGGAATTTTATGTTGAGCCAGGGTTTCTCTCCATATTTTATGCTGTCCTTTAACTCAGAATGGTGATAAACTTACAGAAATTTACTTGTCTCTGCTGCCCAGGTATTGGGATATAGGGGGTATGCCAAAACATCCTATTATAATTCCATTATTTATTTTCTTATGTCTGTTTGTATTTATGTGATTCTTCATGTGTGGAAGTTGTGCATATGTGTCATGGTTTGTGTGGAAATATCAGAGAACACTTTTGGGTGTTTTCTTTTAGAGTTAGCATGCTTGAGACAGGGTTTCTAGGTTGCCATGCCACATAAATATACTTGGCAGGATTCTTTGTTTTTATTTCATCTGTCATCAAAAGCATTGGATTATAGGCATGTACTGTAGCAGATATCTTGAGAATGCAAAAGTGAAGACATAGTTGGTTTTTTTTGTTTGTTTTAATTCATTTTATTTACTTATTCTTTTGTTTTTTTCCAGACAGGGTTTCTCTGTCTCTTTGCAGGTTGTCCTGGAACTAGCTCTTGTAGATAAGGATGGTCTCAAACTTACAGAAATGCACTGGATGTGGTCCTCTGTGAGTCAGACACCAGCCTGGTCTATAAGTGCTAGTTCCAAGACAGCCTCCAAAGCCACAGAGAAACCCTGCCTTGAAAAAAACTTTAAAAAGAGAAAATATTACAACTCTCTAAAGTGATATCACAGGCTTGAAACAGACAGCAGACAGGGATAATTAAGATGAATACTTTCTTGTCATCAATGGATGCAGCTGGTGCCATCTCTCTGGCTGGCCTGCTCATAAAAAAAACAGCTTTGTTCTGAGGTTGCTAGAAATTATCAAAATCTTTCATAAAGGGAAAGAGTACATAGAGTGCTATTAGGTTAATTTTCCTTCAAGTTTTTGTAGTTTCATTCATTTTTTCTATATGGATTTTGCTGTCTGCTACCACACACTTGTCTTTTATATCAAACATCAAAATTGGTAATCTCCTTGTCACAGTGTCATTTCCTTAATTTTTCAACTAAGACCTTGTAGTACAATATAAAAATGCCAGACATATTCCTTTCTATCATTTTTATAATGTATATAAGTTCCTGCATGAATATGAATTTAGAGTGTCCTTAAATGTTTCTGCTTTTATATTGTGATCATGTTCAGAACTGGAATTGTTCACTGCCAATGTTAAGAAGTCAGAGAATATTATATGAACATGCGAGTAATCACTGGCAAAGAAAACCTGTCTTGAAATCCCTGCCTTCCCCCAAATAATATATGAAAATGTGCAGACTTCCTAAGTAAAATCACCATCCTTCCTTTGATTTGGAAAACTTTGTTTTAGAATGACTCCCATGCTGTCCCTGCCTCCTTCAGGCAAGTCAATTTTGTCATTTTTTCTATCTTCGTGGCTGAGATAGCTATTGTGGAAATATCTAATTTCCAAAGAATTGGGTATACCTGAGAGGGATTTTACTTAATTGATATTTTTTTTAGAATGGGAATCCCTTCATTAATCTGGATCATTTGTGGTGATAAGATCCATCTTTAGTTGCTTGGTAGCAGTACAGAACTTTGATACCAGCATTCAGAAGGAAGAGGGAGTGTGACATTCTGAGTTTCTCACCAGCCTGAACTCTAGAATTATTTCCAGGGCAACACATGTAAGCCATTTCTTGAAAACACACACACACACACACACACACACACACACACACACACACACACACGAAAACGACAACAATACAAATAAATAATCAAACAGAGAATGTGATCCACTTATAACTTGGATCTCACTTTCTGCTAGGAGCCAATGTGTATTAAAAATATTGAAAAAGTTGCAGTCTTTTTTTTTTGCCAGCTTCCTCTAGCTCTCATTACCAAATTCATTCAGGTACTAGCTTTATAGCCTACTTCTTGGGACTTGTTGTGTATAAGGAGACAAACTGACATGACCTGCCTCATGGACTGAACAATCACTGAATTCTTCGCTTGAATTAGCCTAAAGGCTTAGAAATGATCTATTGCATTCTTCAAAGTTCCATTGTTAGGAAACAATGGTGGACTACAGGGACCACAGCTTGTAAAACATCTAACAAATCTAATATATAGATAAATGGAGAGATGCACTCTACCACCAAATTACTGTAGAGGAATGTAAATAAAGCAGCTGCATTTTTCACCAGCTCATGGAGTAAGATGTGCTGTATAACAATAGACCTCATTAACACATTCTTAATAGCTCATTAATCTCTAAGTATTCACATTTCCATGAATACTGCTCTTGCTATTATTATTCATTTGTTTAGAGTTTGCAGGCCACACATGTACCTGGAGTCTCAGTTGAGATACATAGTTTTAACCATAGTGACACTCTCAGAATGAAGCATAGGGACAAATTTGCTTCTTTGTCTCCACCACAGCTGTCTCCTTCTCTGACTCTTCCTTGGTCACTGAGCCCTGTGGGGATGACTTCAGCAGTGGCTTGCTGAGTTTATATCTGCATCAGTCTCCATAAACACAGACCCTCTTTGAAAATCCTTGAACACTACACCATGTTACTCCTAGGCCAGTTTCTCCTCCTCCTCCTAGGAATGCACACACAATTGACTCTGTGTTTTGGATGAGGAACAGGCTGTGCTATACTAGACAGGAAGAGTTTCTAGTAAAATATTAACTTTTTAGACTGGGATTCTGTCTACTATGCTGTAAGGGCAGTGCTGGAAGGATTGTGCTGTCTCAGTCATTTGATCTCGATCACCCAGTAGCAAGGCTACTAATATGAGTCCTACCAGGGTGGCCCTAGCCAATGTGGGTTTTTTAGGAGGCACATGTTGGCAGTCAAGAGTACTAGTGTCAGGTAATTCATGGGTTCTTGTCATGTTTTTTTTGCCTTTGCTGAAATGAGTTGTAAGAAGGACCACAAGCTATACCATGGTGGGTAAATGGTGTTCAGAGCTGGTCTGTTCAGCTATCATTTCATTTATTTATGTATTTAATTATTGTTTGTTTTTCAAGTCATTGTTTCCTTGTGTAACCATTATGGCTGTCCTGGGACTCACCTTGTACACCAGTCTAGTATGACCTCAGAGAGATCTTACCTAATCTGCCTTGCAGGTGCTGTTATTAAATGCATGTGCCACCACTCCACCACCCAGTAAGCTTTCAATTCTGTGGAAAGTTGAACAGATTATGATCATTTTTGTAGTTCTCTTGGTACATATGTTGAGGAGGGCAATGGCCTCTGTCCTCCATTACCCCCAGTATCGAATTACTGGGTAATGGGAGACTCTGCAGCCCTGGCATGGGGGATTTAATTCTTGCCTTATCATTGTGCATTGTTCACATATGAGCAGTGCTTCTGTTTGCAATGGGAAGACAGATTGGAAAACTGAAGTTCTGGTTTCTGGAAGTTCTGAATATTGCATTACTTCTTCAGGGTTGTATTGAAAATATTGCAAATAGTTTAGAAACTTGTGATATAATAGTAATGTGGATTGTCTTTCATGGATACATGCATAGAATGCTTGTAACTTGTTGGTGCAAATAAACACAATGATGGGATTCAGTGAAGTTTAGTTCTAGGGGAGAAAAGGAGTTTCTGATGGGCAGAGATTTCTCAAGTGTGCAAGGTGCTGTGCAGGTAGATTCAGCAGATTCCATGTTATTTGCCATAGGACATGGAAATAGTGAGCATTCCTTTTTTTAATTTTGAAACTAGTTTGTTTTACATGTCAGTCACAGTTTCCGCACTGCCTCCTCCCCTGCCGCTCACTGACATACTTCCCCATGCTCTCTCTGCTCTCCAGTGAAGGTGAGGACTTCCACAAGTGATCTTCAAAGTCTGTCATATCATTTGCAGCAAGGCCTAGGACCACGCTCGGGTCTGTAGGCTGAGACAGTGTTGCTTTATGTGGAATGGACTCCCAAATCCTTTCATATACTGGGGATGAATTCTAATCCTGTACCACAGGCCCCATAGATTGCCCAGGCCTCCTAACTGACACCCATGTTCAGGAGTCCTGGATCAGTCCTATGCTGGTTTCCTAGCTATCAGTCTGTGGTCCTTCAGCTTCTGCTTGTTTAGGTCAGCTGTTTCTGTGGATATCTCCTGTCTTGTCTTCACCTCTTTGCTCATCACTGCTCACTATCTGAAACTAGATTTCAAGAGTGTGGCTCAGTATTTAGCTGTAGGTGTCTGCTTTTTCTTCTATCAGCTACTGGATGAAGGATCTAGGATTGCATATAAGGTAGTCATCAATCTCATTATCAGAGAAGGACATTTAAGGAAAACTCTTTACTATTGTTTAAATTGTTCATTGCTGTCATCCTTGTAGATCACTGGACATTTGCCTATTTCCCGATTTCTCTTTAAATGTAAATGGCTCCATCTTTTATGCTATATTTTTTCTTGCTCTCCCCTATTCTTCCCCTGTCTCAATTTTCCTGCTCCCTCAAGTCATCCACTCCCCACCTCTTATTCCCTTTTCATTCTACTAAATCTTTCTCCTATCCCCCATGGTCCCAATTAGCTCAGGAGATCTTGTCTCTTTCACCTTCTCTGTGAGACCATGTATATCTCTCTCTTAGGATTCTCATTGTTTCCTAGCTTCTCTGGTGGTGTGGATTATAGGCTGTTAATGCTTTTTTCTATGTCTAAAACCCATATATAAAAGAGTACATACCAGGTTTTTCTTTTTGAGATGGGTTTACCTCAGTTATGATGGTTTCTTCTACTTCCATCCATTTGCCTGTGAATTTTAAGATTCCATTTTTTTTCCTGCTGAGTAGTACTCCATTGTGTAAATGTACCACATTTTCTCTATCTCTTCTTCAGTTGAGGGGCATCTAGGTTGAATCCAGGTTCCATCTAATACAAATAATACTGCTATGAACCTAGTTGAACAGATGTACTTGTTGTATGAATGTTCATCTTTTGGCTATATACCTATGAGTGGAATTGCTGTATCTTGTGGTAGATTGATTCGAATTTTCCTGAGGAACTTCTGTAATTATTTCCAAAGTGGTTGTACGACTTTGCATTTCCAGCAGCAATAAAGGAACACTGTTTTTCCCATCCTCTCCACCATTAACTGTCATTGGTGTTTTTGATTTTAGCCGTTTTGACAAGAGCAATATGCTACCTCAGAATGGTTCTATTTACATTTCCCAGATTGCAAAGTATATTGAGCACTTTCTTTAGTGTCTTTCAGCCACATGTTTTTCCTTCGGTGCTAACCTGAGTTTCTCTCCTAAGCTTCCAAAAAGATAGACAGTGGCCTAAGGGTAACAGCAAAATCAGTACATTACCAGAGGAGCTTTTACTTTCATTCATCCTTTCTCCAAATACTTTAAGGGATCAATTCATTTCAACTCTCAGGACTTCTATCATCTTTATAAGTAAGGTCTTAATTGTGCTTCAAGTATGTTTGAATACTCATGACTTGCCGTGGAACAATAGCCAGAGTCTGATAGTGAATTTTTGCTCTGGTGGCTGGTGGTTGTGTTTTTATTAGGGTGCCCAGTCATCTTGCTTTGAGATGTTTGAAGGTCTAGGTGCTGATGTCCCAGTTTTTCTTTGTTGGAAGGGTATTTTTTTTTTCCTTGGCTTCTATTTGTTCTCTGAATTTCTGTTCTGTGGGCCTATGTTTTAACAGGGCTTCTCACCCCAATTTGGGGTCTGGAAATCTTGGTGTAGGTTTGTTCATTGTTCCAGCAGGGAGCAAGTACTGGAAAATGGTTGGAACCACCACAATGTGGCCCTACTAATCTTTTACACTGGATCAATCTAGTGTAATTTCTGACCTGCAGAGATTTCTCAGGTGTGCATGTTGTTGGGTAGGTAATTAGGGCAGGATCTAATTCTTGGGTCATAATCCATTTGTCAGTAAGCAGATTTTAAATTATTCTTCCATGTTGTTTTGGGATTGGTTCTGAGTTTACCTAAAATCACCAGAGGCATAAAGGGCTGCAGAGCCATAGCAGGAAGTCTCCACCTTTTGCAGAGAGAGCTCTAGTGTATGGATTTCTGTCTTTGGAAGAAATTTCGGTAGCTGGATGGTCAGAATCAGCAGATAAAGTGTGAATTTGAGTTGATTTAATTGTAGTTTTGAAGTCCGTGTTTATTTAATCTCTATAGACACAGATTCATAGGTAATTGGATACCATTGGTCAAAATCACACTTTTCCTGGCTAAGTTTCTTTTGTTCTTTTGATTAGTTGGCACTATTTTTTAAATTTCTGCTACCACCAGGTACAATGACATGTTTGAGAAATGTTGAGTTCCAGGGAACAAAAAGAATTTCTGATCATCAGAATTTTCATGGGTGTGTATAGTTTTGGGTGGCTGGATAGGGGAGATTCCACATGTTGTGTCACAATACATGTGGCAGGAAGCAGATATTAAATTATTCTTCTACATTATTTTCTCTGTTGGCATCAGTGGGGCTGCGTTTAACTCATATCACAAGGGGAAATGAGAGTTTGCCGAAACATTGCAAGAGATTGCCACAGTTGTAGAGAGTTCTCTAGCCCATGGGGTTTCTCCATTTGGAAAAAAATATCAGTAGCTGGAGGGTCAGAAGTAAAACAGTTTAAGAGTCATTTTGAGTTAATTTTGTGGGAGTTCTGAAGTCTGTTTTTTTTAACATTTCTAAAGACAAAATCATGGGTAGTTGGGTAACATTGGTCAAGTTTCTTTTCATCTTATGATGAAAAGTTGATTATATTTCCCTGCTTTTATTCTTGGCCTTTTCTCTACATCCTCTTTATTCTTTAACCAACATTTTACACCTTCTCGAATGCTGTAGTTTTGTTGTAAGTGTAGAAGTCACCCTGTGTCAACCTGTGCACTATTTTATGTAATCCTTTTGAGAATTATATCTGGTTCCAATTTTCATATAGCTTTGGAATCAGATAATCTGTTTTCAAGAGTTTGGAGTTTTCTTTGGATTATGTTCAATCATATTGCAACTTTACCTTATACAGTATCTTAATATTGAGGTATCAAGTTCCCAATGACTATTCACTTTCTTCTTTATTTATGTAGGCTCTTTTATTCTTGTTGTCTTTAATCTGTGAAAGACTTTTAGTGTTTTGACTTAAAAGGACCATGGGGCTTGGCAGGTGGCCCAGCACATATTCTCCTTGTGGATGACCTGAGTTCAGATCCCAACACCCATATTTGGAGGCTTGTAACTGCCTGCTACTTCAGATCTGGGGTGTCAAAATCCCTCTTCTCTAATGTATCACATGTACACGCATAGAAAACCTCTCTCACACACAAACATATGCAAAATATTGTGATAAACATGTGCTCAAACTTCGTGTTACTTATGGGGAAATGAGAGCCAAACCAGTCACTGTGGGTGCATGATACAAATAAAAACATTGCTTCTTTTTAAATTTATATTTAAAAATTAGTTCTTATTTTAAATACCAAGCCCAGTTCCCCTCCATCTCCATCTCCTGCTTCTATCTCTCTCCTTTCCAATCCCCCATTCATTCCTCAGAGTGGGTAACACCTTTTTCAGAGTCAACAATGTCTAGCATACCAAGCTGAGGAATGACCAAACCATTCCATCCTATATTAACATGGAGCAAGGCATCTCACCATAGGGAGTGGTCTCCAAAAAGCCAATTCATTCACATGTGATGGGTCCTGGTTTCACTGCCAGGGCCCCCAACAAATTAATCACACAACTGTCATCCACATTCAGAGGGTCCTGTTTGGTCCCATGAAGGTACTCCAGCTGTCACTCCATAGTCAGTAAGCTCCCACTAGAGACATTTGCATTAGGTTCAGTATTTTTGGACTGAGCCATTCCTTGTTAGAGGTAGTATGTCACTGTGGGGTCAGGCATTGAGTTTTCTTATATTCAGGATGCTGCCCAGTGTATTAGTCAGTTTCCTGTTGCCTCAGTAAAGGTGTAAGTATTCTGACCTACAGCACCATATCTTCCTGTATGTTGACATGAACTCTGCCCATGATGATGATTAACTGAACCTCTGGAATTTTAATGGAGCACCTCAATTAAATGATTTTTGTAAGAGTTGCCATGATTCTGGTGATAGTGACACCATTAGGGAGGCAAAGGAAGGTAGATCTCTGTGAGTTTGAGGACAAACTGTTCTTCTGAGATCCATGGCAGTCAATGCTGTTATGCAGAAATGTCATTACTCAAAAACTAAAACAAAACAAACAAAAGAGTTGCCATGGTTCATGGTTTTTCTTCACAGCAATAAATACCTAACAAAGACAGAATATGGTACCAAGGACTGGGGTATATCCATGATAGGATTCACCTATCATACAATTTCTCTAATGAGTTCTCAGTAGTGTTGATCTGCTAGCTTGTCTCCCTCTTTATCTCTGTTCATTGGGATTTCTTTCTCAAGGCTATATGATATTTAAGGGCCAAGAAATGGTGTACCTTAACCTCGTCTTCATTTTCCTTCTAAAGTGACTGTGTAACTACTTTAAATTAAATAAATTATAATGTCCATGCCATTAAATAAGCGTGGGAAGTAGCAGAACTGTATGAATAAATTGTCAAAGAAGTATACGTATACAATATGAGTATCACATTTCCTGTGTTACACATGTATGGGTTATTTTAGGTTGCAGTCACCTATCATGATATGCTCATCAAATTCACTCAGGAAGAGTGGGATTTGCTGAATACCTCACAGAAAAATCTCTACAAAGATGTGATGCTGGATACCTACAGGAACCTCACTGACATAGGTAAGATTTTATTTTATTTCATGATTTAAAATAAGAGGACAACTGTTCTTTGTCATTTATACTCTTCTGTAATTTCAACTGAGAAAAGAGAAAATTGGGTGAATAAGTCATAGATATAAGTTTCTTTGAAGATATTACCTTAAATTTTTGACAACTCCCATTAGTATATCATGTATTTTCTGGTATTTTATTTTAGGCTACAGTTAGGAAGAGCATACTATTAAAGAACATTGTCAAATTTCTAGAAGACAAAGAAGGTAATTTTCATATGCAAGATTATAAATATTTGACTGAGAAGAAATTCTAATGGGTCCTGGAAGATTTAAATAAAAGCAACAGTGTAAATTAACAAAGCTTAAACTATATTAATGACTCTTAATTTTGAACAGCAACATGTACCTCAGTGTGAGGTAGGTGTTCCGTGTTTTCAATGCATTCTTCTGAAAAGTAGACAAGGATACAAGGCCTTAACAGATACCACTATTTGAATTATGC
>NW_023276808.1:7602865-7688961 GCF_003668045.3 Cricetulus griseus
CCATGGTTCTAGGAGGCTCTTATACTCAGAGGAATTCATCCTAGGATACACATAGGAAGCCTAGTTTCAATTCAATAATAAAATAAATAAGTTCTAGAAGGATGTATCCCAGCCTGTGGGAGAAGGAAGTAGCAGTGCAGCCATGAATTCCAGGTCATCTTTGCTGTACATAGTATCAGGCCAATGAGACTGTATAGGAAGATCCAGTCTCAAAAAACAAAAAACACTCCAAAACATGTCAACTATGGGTACTCCATGTTTTGAGCTTATTTAACAGGAAGTATTAGAGGTGTTTGCCAGACCTCAAGATGGGCCAGAGTCAGTACATAGCAGAGCCCTGGCAACAACTAAAATGGACCACCTTATGGCACTGCAGTGGATACTTGGAGTCCTTGAGGTCAGGGTGCAGGCAGAGTTGGAATGAGGGCATCACCTTGTTGGTATAAATGTGGACTTCAGGCAAGATGCTGGTAGTGCCTTCTGGTGGTGTATTCTCCTTATTCTGGTAGGAACTGGCATTGATTCCACCATGAAGTGACCACTGGCATTGAACTTGAGGTAACTGCTGGTGCTGGGCTTGAGGTGACAGCTGATGATGGACTTGGGGTGACAGCTGAAAATGAACTTGAGTTAACAGCTGATGATGGACTTGAGGTGACTGCTGAAGAGGGACTTGAGGAGGAGACAGCTGATGATGGAATTGAGGAGACTGCTGGTGATGGAATTGAGGTGAGTTCTTGTGATGGAATTCGGGTGATTACTGGGGTTGGAATTGAAGTGACTGCTGGTGTTGGACTTGAGGTGACTGCTGGCGTTAGACTTGAGGTGACTGCTGGTGTTGGACTTGAGGTGACTGCTGGTGTTGGAATTGAGTTGACTGCTGGCGTTAGACTGGAGGTGACAGCTGGTGTTGGACTTGAGGAGACTCTCGTGGGACTAAGGGTAACTTCTGGTGTAACTTCAGGTAAATGAAGTAGTAGAAGTGGTTACAGCTGATGATGGACTTGGGGTGACTGCTGGTGTTGGGCTTGGGGTGACTGCTGGTGTTGGACTTGAGCTGACAGCTGGTGTTGGACTGGAGGTGACTGCTAGTGTTGGAATTGAGGTGAATGCAGGTGTTTGACATGAGGAGACAGAAGGTGTTGGACTTGACGTAACTACTGGAGAGGGAGTTGAGGTGACAGCTGATGATGGACTTGACGTAACTGATGGTAATGGACTTGAGTGGACTGTTGGTGTTGGACTTGAGGTCAATCAAATGGGACTTGAGGTGACTGCTGGTGTTGGATTTGAGGTGACAGCTGATGATGGACTTGAGGAGACAGCTGGTGTTGGACTTGAGGTGAATCAAGGGGAACTTGAAGTAACTGCTGGTGTGGGACTTCAGGTAAATGAAGTAGTAGTAGAGGTGACAGCAGATGATGACCTTGTGGTGACAGCTGAAGATGGACAATAGGTGACTGCTGTTGATGTATTGAGGTGACAGTTGATGCTGCACTTGAGGTGACTGATGGTGATAGAGGTGAGGTGACTGCTGGTGATGGACTGGAGTTGACAGCTGGTGTTGGACTTAAGGTGACCTAAGTAGGAATTGAGGCGACAGCTGGTGTTGGACTTGAGGTGACTAATGCTGTTGGAATTGATGTAAGTGCGTGTAAAGGACTAGAGATGACTATTGGTTTGGGACTTGAGGTGATTGCTGGTGTTGGGCTTGAGATGACAGCTGGTGTTGGACTTGAGGTGACTGCTGTTTTTAGACTAGAGGTGACTGCTGGTGTTGGAATTGAGGTGTCTTCTGGTCTTGAAAATGAGGTGACTTCTGGTGTTTGAGTTAAGGTGACAGATGGTGCTGGATATGAGGTGACTGTTGATATTGGATTTGATGTGACACGGGTATTGGACTTGAGTTGACTGCTGCTGATGGTCTTGAGGTGACTGCCAATGTTGTAATTGAAGTGACTGCTGGTGTTGGACTTGAGGTGACAGATTGTGTTGGAGTTGATAAGACTCAAGTGGGACTAGAGGTAACCGCTGGTGTAGGACTTCAGATAAAGTATTAGAAGATGTTACAGGTGATGGTGGACTGGAGATGAAAGCTGATGATGTATTTGAGGTGACAGCTGATGATGGACTTGAGGTTACTCTTGCTGTTGGACTTGAGGTGCTTGCTGCTGTTGGAATTGAGGAGGCTGCTGGTGTTGGAATTGCGGTGACTGCTGTTTTTAGACTTCAGGTGATAACTCATGTGGACATGTTTCCCGACCAGAAGGACATCAACCTGGAGCAAGAGATTCAGTGATGGGGACAAGAGATGCAGAAAGAACGACCATAAGACAGGATTCTGATCAAGTGGCAAACTTTACTTTTTTCTCATGCTAGCTTATATAGTCAGCAGAGCAGGATATGGGGAGGGGTAGAATAGGTTGTTTGTGAGCCAGATGTTAGTGTAGGCAGGATATTAGGAAGCCACAAAGAGGATGCTTGGCAGGATGAAGAGTTTATGTGTAAGAGGTCCAGGAAGGGTTGCCTAGTTGACTGAGCCTGTGGGTGGAGGACTGGGTCAGGTTGTTTCTTTTCTTGAGCTAAGGTTCTAAGGAGCTGCTATGTAAAGTTTGACTATGTGGCCTGCCAAGCATGGCCTAGGATATCATGACAAGCCCTGAGATTCGGCTCCCAAAATATTCCCCCTTCCTTGTACAAAAAGTAGTAGCCAATTTTTCAGCAGCGGGGGATAGAGGCCTGGCCCCCAGTTGGAGAATCTATAGTGATTTTATAAAGGACATTTTTCTCTGAACTCGGGGATGACTTCTTGGAGCCATCTGAAAGGCAGGACCGTCTGGATGCCTTTTGTGGGGGTGGGGAAGCTTTAGGACATCGACCCCATTGCGTGTACGCATATTCCTCAGAAGACAAGGTCTCCTTGCAGTACCATCCAGGTGTGCACTTCTGAAGCTGGCCGTGGGGAAGTGGGTTAGTATTGGACCAGATCAGGCTGAGTGGCAGAGTCCACTTGTTGCTTGACAAAGGCCACAAGTCGATTAAAGTCCCAAGGGCTGAAGGAAAATAATAAGAGGAGCCCTTTCAGGGGTCCAAGGAGGGAAGGGAAGAGGGTGGCTATCCATGGGGAAGTAGTAGGAATGGGTAGAAAGAAGCAAAAAGAAATAACAGGAGGTTATTTTCCTATATGATGGAAGCCAGCCAGGCCAATTGTTGAGTTGGTGTCATCAAGGTCATTTTCACGTGGGCATGTAGAATGGGTTGATTGGGGCAATGGACAGCACTGTCAGACACAGGACTGTCAGCATGTGTTCAGACATACAGCCATCTTCTCCTGACATAACGATATTGAAAACACTGTACTTGCTGGAGAACCAGAAACCGAAACTGCAGCAGCAGAAATAATTACTAAGTGGAAATTCCAGCACTTAATAATTGTCCCATAAAGTACCCCAAAACAAAGAATCACTTGGTCAATGAATGGTTAAGTGAGAAGAGTGAGAAGACAGGACAGCTTTCAGAAAGTCCTCTGAGCATAACTACAGATCCAGAGGTGTCAGCTACACAGCTCAATTCTTTGCGAGGTCTCACTTGCATGCCCCATGTATACTCTGTTCCTAAGCATTATATTAGATTTACATCACCATTCCTTTAGGAAAAAAAGAGAAGAAAATAAACTACTGAAAACATTTCTGGCTCATGGACAAAGCAAAAGTGGAAACGCCAAAAGTGGCAATTTGGACAGGGATTTTTTTCAGGCCCAAAAGTCTCATAATAGGAATCCCTCCTGACATCCACATCTCCTTCCCCTCCTGCATTGCACAGCCAGATTAGCATCACTGTCAACCTTAGCCTCCTTAATTCCATGACCTCATGCAACTTCCCAGCATTCCCCAGGAATTGACAGGAGAATGCTGAACTCCCCCCAACATTGGCCACTGCAATAGTGGACAAACCACCATGGATCCACAATCCAGGAGTAGAAACAAAGAAGGACTAGCAGTTTTAAACGTAATAGCATTAAAAAGATTGTGTGAAGCTTTCTTTTACTTTTTAAACCAACCTGGCATGGGCTTCTCACTCGTGATCCTTCCCTAACCTGGCCACACTGTACTGCTGCACTTCATGTCTTATGAAACCATCTGGTCTGCCATGTTGTCAGATGATCAACTCCTGGAGGCAGTTGCCAACTCTAGCATATTTTTTCTTTAATGGTTCCTTCCTGGGGGAACCATGGACAAAGATCCCCCCAAAAAAGGAAGAACGTTTTTGTTTGATTCTTTAATCTGAGTTTCTTGAGCCTTGAGGGATTTTTTGAATCCAGAAAGATATAAATCTTCCTTGCTAATTCTATCAATTGTTTTTATTAACCAAGGTTCCCTGCATCTTGAGGGATTCTGTGATCCCAGAAAGAAATAAATCTTCCTTGCTAAATGCTTGTCCCATTACTCAACTTTTCCACGTAGGTAGTGCTCATGAACTGAAAGTCCCAAGCACTGGGCAGGCTGCTGGGTCTTCCTCCAAACGAGGCTCACAATCAACCTTTTCGTGGATGCCTCACTGCATGGATGGCACCGTCCTTCTAATGAGCACTGAAGTTCCCAGATCCCCAACTCTATCCAGTCCCATGTTGGGCACCAATTGTCCTGACCTGCAGGATGTCAACCTGGGGCAACAGAGTCAGGGATAGGGAATGGGGACAAGAGACTCAGAAAGAACGACCACAAGACAGGATTCTCATCAAGTGGCAAACTTTACTTTTCTCAGACTAGTTTATATAGTCAAGATATTGGGAGGGACAGAATGGGTTGTTTGTGCACCAGGTGCTGGTATAGGCAGGATATTAGGAACCCACGAAGAGGATGTTTGGCAGGGTAAAAGAGTACATGAGTAAGAGGTCTAGGAAGGGTTGCTTAGGTGATTGAGCCTGTGGGTGGAGGACTGTGTCAGGTTGTTTCTTTTCTTGAGCTGAGGTTCTAAGGAGCTGCTATGTAAAGGTTAACTATGTGGCCTGCCAAGCATGGCCTAGCATCTCATGCCAAGCACTGAGATTCAGCTGCCAACAGTAGAGCAAGTACATTAAGGCTCATATTGTGCTTATAGATAAATAATTGGTCCCTTAAAGTAAGAAGACAAATTACTCATGACCATTTCATAAAATAGGGTGTCATGAGTTTCACTATATTCTAATTAACAATGTGCCATCAGCGTGGCCAAATGTAGAAGAACTGAATGGGGTCCTGGCTGAAGGCACAATTTTCCCCTTTATCAATGGGGCAGATAGTGAGAATATTTTTAATAGAGGAAATATGAAGCCAAATATAGGTCAAAATTAGCTAGCATAATTGACATTGATGAAGGACATAACTTTTGGTTAAGGAGAAAAAGTTCTATCAATTTTAGCAAATGTTGAATGTCTTCCTGTGAAGTCTATGTAGAGAAGGGACCCACCACTGCTTCTTCATCTAGCAGTTCTTCAAACGTTAGGATATCCATGACTTTTGGGAAATTTGGAAGACAAGTATCAACTTCAGTGTTTTTTAACAGCTGGTGCAACTGTGTCAACCATACTGTCTCCTTAGTTTGTGCTCAACAACCCAGATCAGTTTACGAATGGTAACTGCAATATTTCTTGTGACTGGATTACTGTTAGTATCCTCCAATCCTCCATATGCTCACTATGATGGGGATCTGCGAACTCTATCGAGAGTGGATTCCCGTGGTGAGAACTTAAAACTAGGATTCGCATTAGCCATAGAAAGAATGTCTGAGACCTACCTTATGAGTCTGTGGAGATTGGTGTAAACTACATTATTGCACACATAAAATACTTTTTAAAAAGTCCTCAATGGAATTGTGCAAGGCAGATTAGAAGAAAGCAAAGAACTAGGTCATCTTGTAGTGTTACAAAGAGTTCCAACCCAGATTTTAAAGTGAGAAGGAAAGGGAGTTATTTGCCTCACCATATTGCATAGTCAAACACATTATCTCTCCATCTGTGGTTCCAAATCTTCATTCCAATTTGTAATGTTCTTTTCCTTACATATCCCATATAAACTTGACATGCTCTAACCATTTATCAAAGAGGAAGAAAAAAAATTGCCTTCTCTGTGGACTTTCCAAATTTAACATAAGCTACATGGCATAGAACAAAGTGTGGATTCTCACTGTTTAGATTATTTACTACTGGATCCAATATGAGTACCAGGGTCTTTGAATGTCACATCAGTATAAGCAAGCATTTCAGTTATTAATAACTGTGTCTTTCCAACACACCATAGTAGTGAGAGGGGAGATTTAAGGCTGTGTACTTAGATCTTATGCATGGAGATTCACCATGGATATATAATATCAAATGGGAAGGTAATGCAAAGACATATTAGGCAGAGAAGCATGTTTAATATCATCTTTGGCATTAAGAAAATCTCTGAGTTGCAGATGGGAAAATTTAATAATTTAATTGTACCTTGTAGAATTATTTAATTTCTAATGCAAGATTGTAATAGAAGAAAAGGACTGAGCTTCTCACTGACTCACAATAGCACAGAAGAATGCTTATTTTCAAAGAGGAATATATATGACACTTTTGTTGAGTGTGTTCTGTATCTCCTTTGGCAGAATGGAAACTTCTGAAACCAGCCTGGGTAAGGGTATATTTCTGAATCTTCTTATTAAGAGGAGGAAACACCTTATACACATTATTTCAGTGTGTAGAAATCCAATTCACCCTTGACAGTGGTGAAATCCTAGGTTACCTTTGTTAGTGGGAAAATATTTGGGCTCTGACTCATTATGCCCCTTAGCTACAGATATGCATAACATGAGTCAAAACTTTATGAGTCCTGAAGGACAATTGGTCTTCTGGTAATTGATGCTTCCACAAGACTTTCTTTGTCTCTACAATTGATAACAAATTTTCTAGGCAGATGAATCGATATCTATATTTTATTCTCTGCTGTATATTCATGGATGTTGTGACGTTGCTGATTTGCTCAGCTGTGGAGTCTTTCATGTGTAATGACAAGTGACCATATTCAGAAAGGTCAACTAGAGTTCAGACAGGTAACTCTGAAGTGTCTTTGAAAATACGGTGGCTTGAGAAACTCACTTGCCAATGGAAAAGATTTTTGAGTTTTCAATTACCAGATAATTTTGCCCAAACCACCTAAAATGATATTGAATACCTGGAAAACACTGATCTTCAAGAGATGCATTATAAGCTTTCTAATCTATCCTGTTGTCTCAAAGTACCCAATTTTTTTCTACAGAAGAAGAAGTATAAGGCACCATTCACTTTAGTCCCTGCTACTGAGTAGTAAAATGATTTATACCCAATTGTACAAATGGACAAATGTGAGTGCCATGGAAGACAAAAGTCAAAATCAGTCTTTTGTCTAAGAACTATGTCTTATGCCTTATCTAGAAGTGAAAAGGTAAGGAGTAATAATGGCAGAATGGGAGTACTAGACACCTTCTATTAAAGAATAACTGTCAGACCCTCTTAAACAAAAGTGAATGTCAGAAACCCCTTGGTCAGTGGATGCATAAATCATAATTCCCTGACTTAAAAGGGATTAGCAGTAGAAGAATATCCCAACATATATAACCAGGTTGTGAAACCCTTCTTCAGATGTTAGTATTTCCATATATTGTCTTGAATCTGGGGAAGACCAGCTACCATTCAAATGTTGTTTGTAACACCATGAATGATGCAGGCTGAGAAGTTTGCTTCATCTATTTTCAGTCAGCCCTTTAGATCTAGGTATTAATGGCAGAATTCTCATTTCTGATGACCGGCTAAAAGATAGATGACATGAATTCTTGACTTTGTTTGCAAATACTGGGTTCTGGCATATGTAGGCTAGACATTATTAAGAGAGGAACATCGCTAATTTTAAATATCAGACTACAAGAATCATAAAACAAAGGTCCAAGGGGCCACTACTTAGTTAGAGAACATGTTTGCGTACTACATAAGACATGGGGAATCCCATAATCCATCAGAAAAATATCTCAGTCTGTATTATTCATACGAGGCTGTTCCTGTAAATCAATGTCAGATTCAAAGATTCTTTTATAATGGAACAGCAGTTCTCAATTGTGAGACAAAATTATCAGAAGAATCACTTATCACATTTCCTCAATGTCAGCTGTTTATATTCTAGCTTATTAGAGCTGGAATTCTATAGTTATGTATTAACCAAGAAACATTTTTTAGCTAGGGGTCTGTGCACTCTTTGACCTTGGAAGAAATGTTTGATGCTCACTTTATTATAGGTGTAATAATGAAGAATATTGGTACATAGGATTTCTGAGGAGTTGACTTATGTGCATCAGACACTATCTTTCAAAAAAGTGGGAATTATGCTCCTTTGGCCACATAGTGAAAATCTGATACATTTTCAGCAGGCAATTGCCTACCTTATAAAATTAAGTCCAGTATAACCTAGAACATTCTTCTTAGATTCTGAATCTTCCCTGTGATTTGGTATGCTCATATCTAGAGTGGGATCTGCAAGAGATATTTCAATACTCTTGGATTCTTGAAATTTTTTGTTTTGTTTGCGTAGTTACATTTGTTGTCAGTAAATCTAACAGATCTGGGCTGCAATGGTGAGAACACAGTTTTTACTGATTGAATTGAAGGAAGTAGATAGATTCCAGGCTCTTATTGTTCTCTTTGTTCTCTATGACCTGTCATTATTGTGAACAATGTTTTTTTCAATAAGTAGGCAAATCAATGTGCCCATGCTCAGAAAAGGGAAATATGAGAGCTCCTTGAGTCAATCGGAGAAGTTCTAACTCCTGTCTTTCATAGGTTAAAAGAAAACAGTAACTCAAAATTTGGCATGGAGAGTATCTCCAATGGTGCTGTTGTAAGGGTTAATGCCATAATTTACCTTTTAATGAATAGCACGATCCAGAAAAATTCCTGTTATATTTGAATTCTTCTTTAAAGTATAGAAAACATCTGTCTCTGGCAACTCCACTGAAGGGATGAGCGAAATCTTCACATTCTTCTCAGAGTTTGGATGTAAATTCCTGGGCCTAGGTTCTCAAACTTATAAACAACTTAAAAGATGTTATCACAAAGAACAGTAACATCCCAATTTTGGTGAGAACTTATCAGTAAATGGCCTGGTTTTCAAGCTAGCTTTTCTATATTTTTGTGATGGGTCTTCAAATTAGTGTTCCCTAAATTTCCCTTGGAAAAGGGTATACATAAGGGCTACCAAGCACAGAGGTAGAAGGTCTCAATCACTGTTAGTTTTTCTTGGAAACAGTATAAAACTAAGATTAGCATGAATGCATTGAAGACATTATATCATTTTTTAGTGATAGGGTTTACTTTAATCAATATTTAATATTGTAGAATCACTTGGTGTACAGATGTTATGCTTTGTATCTTACTTCTGCATAGAATATTATCTCTCACAATATAGTAGAAATAATTAATGTCTATATTCTCCCCCATTGAATAAGAGTCCTGCATGCCACTCTTAGTTCACTCCTGAAAATCTGATGCTATGCTCATGTGGTTAACAGA
The DNA here is from genome assembly GCF_003668045.3 of Cricetulus griseus. Lineage (NCBI taxonomy): Eukaryota > Metazoa > Chordata > Mammalia > Rodentia > Cricetidae > Cricetulus > Cricetulus griseus. The sequence goes on from NW_023276808.1 coordinate 7,612,410, forward strand.
AATAAGTTAATTTCACTTATGAGAATTTTCCAAGTAGTTTTACAAGGTTAGTTTTGATGAGTTTAAGTCTAGGTCTTACCTTTGTCCCTCTTTTCACAGAAAGAGAAATATTCAGAGCTTTGAGGGTAGTACTTCATTTCTTCTTGTTCCAAAGAGTGAGGAGCCATGATTTTACAGCCATGCACTCTGGTGTACCTCTAACCTTCTCTGATTAGAGCAGGAATTTCTTAGTTCCAGTTGAGAATAAATATATATTCTAGGAATACTTGTTAGGATGAGAATATACAAACATTTGTTCTATTTAATATGAAGTTCTGGGGCCTCTGACAGGAAAGTTAACTGTCTCACCTAGCTTCTCCTTGACTGTATTGATCTCAGATTCCCTTGATTAATGATTAGGAAAATTTTTCCACCTGTGAATGATGCAAACATCTATATCCCAACATTATTTCGTCTGAAACACATTTTAGTGACTATGGATTGTCCAGAATCTACTGAATCAGGAAATGTATGTCACATTGCATGTTGATCTACTAAGGAAAGTCTGAAACACTTGATTCTCAGTGTGAATTTCTCAGTAAACTTCTGAGGTAATGAGAAGTATAGATTATGTCCTGGTAGTTGCTTAGGTTTATTTATGAGAACATTTGCTATGATTGAAGACCTGAGGTATCTCCTTATGAGGGATAATAAATATATAATAAATATAAATGGAAATATATATCTGTGTACTTCTTAGGCCATTAGTTATAAACATATATGTCGCATAGCTTATTGAGTCATTATCATGCTGTTTGGGTATCATCTTGAAAAGGTGCATATCTGGCCCGTTTGGGGAATGTGAATGGGTCTGAAGCATTCTAGTTCTGTTAGGTCTGATTGTTCTGAGGGCCAAATTGTTATGCTCCCTTGCTGAGGTTCTACTTGTTTGCATCTTTTCTTCTTAGATTGTAATGTATTGTCTCCAGAGTCCTAGAAGTAGACTGGAAAGTGATATCTTCATAGGAAGGGAGATGTTGAAAGATAGAGTATGCCAGTATAGACAGTTTTAAAGGTCCCTGTGTGAACTTCAAAGGCCCCAAACAATCAGGGACAGGAAAAGTGGTCCACAATCCAGCATGTAGGTGTGGAACAATCCTGAACATATATAACTCATGTAGAAGTTGGGAAAATGTCTTTAGTGTAGATGAAAGTTACTTGTGCTTGATGTGAGGATGATGGAATGTCTAGGGACCCAGATGTACCTGGAGTAAAGTTAAAGTCCCTTTCATGAAATATGTTTGTTGTGATGATTTCATCAGGTATAACAACTGACCTGGGAATTTGTCGGCCATAGGTTTTCTAGCCTAAGCCATTTTAAACAGTATGTGATCCACTGAGGCTTCATTTTGCACTACTTTTCTGTTTCCATTTGCTTCTCCTAATAGAGGAATAGATGGAGAAACCATTGTAAGATGGAGAACAGGTGAGCTATTCTACCTGGAATAACACCTGTGTGAAATTCTGGTCTGCAGGCATGGACAACAATACAGAACTTTGAGTGAACTACAAATGCCAAAAGAACTCCTGGTAGAGCAAAAGGTTTGCACATCACCGTCCAAGGAGGGGCATCATCATGAACACCTCTCTCACTTGTGGTACTTACAAGGACCTCTCCGACAATGTTGGAGTAAGCCTGTGCCTGTATTGAAGATGAAGGGAAGACCTCAGAAAAGGAAAACACAAGATGAATGACAGAGTCCCATCCATCACATGTGTTAAATGTTAGTGTTCTCTCTGCTTTTAAGGAAGGCAAAGGAGGTTGTGGGTCAATGATTTTCTGGTACAGACCATGGTAAACTGGTGCTGATCCATTGAGGCTTACTCAGGTTGTAGTTTGTAATATACATCTGTTTCTCATAGAGGATGACAACATTGGGCCACTTTTGTAAATGGGCAAAGGTATTGTCTATTATACATTGGAGGGCATATGTATGAGCATCCAGTCTACAGGAATGTACAGTGCTACAGTCCCTTGAGTGAAGTATAAAGGCTAAGAAGAATCAGGGACAGTGCAAAATAGGTTCACTGAGGCCTCTGCAGGGGAACGATAAGCAAGTATTTCTTCCTCATGGGTGGATAATGTTATAGCCTGTCAGGTAGACTAAGAACTAATCTGGGACTCTTCTGAGGGTGTATAAATGTCTGTCCTCATGGCAATACCAATGCTAGTTTTTAGGCCTCCATCAGTCTTAACGTATTGAATGGAGTTTGTGGGTCATAGTATTGCTGTGCAATGCCATTGTGACCCTGATGTGATCTACTGAGGCTTCCTTCTATGGTGGTTTCTGGTTTCTATCTGCTTCTCCTAGGGAAGGAATGCCTGGAACCCATTTTGTAAATGGTAATATCAGTGATCTCTTCCTGTGTAGAAGGCATATGTGTGTGTGTCCAGTCTACAGGAATGGATAGTGTTATAGGCCCTTGAGTGAACTTAAGGGGAATGAAATTTCCATAGCCAGAACAAGATGGTGCCACAGAACCCTCTGAATGTGAGGGATCATTCAGAACTCCCTCCATTTTGGACTTTGTTTGTGCTCCTCCAGCAGAGAGAGAAGTATCCTGAGACTCTTCTGAGAATATAGGAAAGTCTAGAGACACAGATGTTCCAAAAATAATGTCAAAGTCCCATTTATCTTCTGTATTGAATATTAGGCCTCCCTCAGCTGTTAAGACATTAGTAGAAGGTTGTGTGTCTTCAGATTTCTGGCCTGAGTAATTGTCATTAGAATGTGATCTATTCAGGCTTACTTGCACAGGGGCTGCCTGTTGAATTCTGGTTCTCATACAAGAGGATGGCTTGGGGTCATCTTTTATAGAGGGAGAAGTTTTTAGCTCTTCCACCTGAGAGGGCATGGTATGGAATGTATTGTTTGTCCTTGTTTGAAGGGTGCAGGCTGTACAGAGTCAGGGACAGAGCAAAATCGGTCCAGATCACCCACTGAAGGAGAGGCATCATCCAGAATTTCTCGCTCAATTATGGGTGATGGTAAGGCCCCTCTAGTAGAGCTGGAAGAAACCTGGGCCTCCTCAGAGGATTCAGGAATATCTGCAGGATCAGATGTCCCTATTATAATATCAGTGTCCCATTTATAAGAATTGTTTGGTATTACAACTCCCTCAGCTCTTAAAACAGTGCATTTATAAGAATTGTTTGGTATTACAACTCCCTCAGCTCTTAAAACAGTGCAAAGAGTCTGTGTTTTGTGTTTTTGCAACTCTAGGCCATTTTGGTCTGCTTTTGATCTATTGAGACTTCCTTGTGGTTTAGTTTCATGAGTCAATCTCCTTGTCCTGGATCAGGAAACCAAGGACCCCACTTTGTAAGATGGAGAGTGAGTGATATCTTCATTCGATTTGAGGATATGTGTGTATGTCCAATCTGCTGGAATGCATAATGTTGTAACATTGTCAATTGAGTGAACTGTAAGGCCATTGAGTGAACTGTAAGGGCCCAAAATAACCATTATCAGGGCAGTATGAATCTGGATATCCCATTGAAGGTGTGGAATCATCCAAATAGCCTACAACACATTTGGACTCTGTTTGGGCTTTGCCAGTAGACATGGAAGTAACCTGTTCCTGTTCTGAGAATCAAGGAAGGTTTAGAGACCTAGATGTACCAAGAACAATGTCAAATTCCCATTCATCTTTTATGTTGGATGTTAGGCCTTCCTCGACTGTTAAAGAAGAGGTTGACGGTTTTGGGTCATTGCAATTATGTTCTAAGGAATTGGCACCAGGATGTGATCTATTGAGTTTTCTTTGTGCTGTGTCTTTCTGTTGAATACTGCTTTTCATAGAAGAGTGGGGCATGGGATTCTTTTTGAAAACAGAAGAAGTTGTCAACTCTTCTACTTGAGAGGAAATATGTGTGAACTTCAAATCTACAGAAATGGAATCAGGGACAGAGCAAAATTGTTTCACTGAACCTTCTACAGGAGAGTCCTCAGCCAGACTTCCTCTCTCACTTGTAAATGTTGTTAAAGCCCCTCCAGGAGAGCTGGAAATATCTTGGGCCTCTTTTGAGGATGAAGGAAAGTCTGGACACTCTGAAGGCCCCATGGTAATACCAATTAACCATTAATCATATATGCATGGTTTTAGCCTCTCTCAGCTCTAAAGACATTGCATGGATTTTGTGGGTCATAGGATTGTTGTGCAATGCCATTGTGATCTCGATGTGATCTGCTGACTCTTCTTTCTACTGTGGTTTCCTGTTTCAATCTGCTTCTCCTAGAGGTGGAACATGTGGAACCCAATTTCTATAAGGGAGAATGTGTGATCTCTTCCTCTGGGAAGGGCATATATGTGTATGTCCAATCTTCTGGAATAGATAATGTTATAGGCCCTTGAGTGGTCTGAAAGGGCATAAAAGATCCATAGACAGAGTAAAATGGTTCCTGACACACCTCTGAAAGTGATGGGTTACCCAGAATTCCCTCACTTGTGGACTCTGTTTTGTCCCCATCAATAGAGATGGAAGCAACCTCTGTGTGTTCTGAGAATATTGGAAGATGTACCAAGAACAATGTCAAAGTCCCATCCATCTTTTGTGTTGGATGTTAGGACTCCCTCGACTCTTAAGTCATTTGTTGGTCGTAGGATTTCTGGCTTGAACAAATGCCATCAGGGTCTGAACTATTCAGGCTTCCTTGTGCAGTGGCTGCTTGTTGCTGCTTGTTGAATTCTGGATTTCATAGAAGAGCATGGCCTAGGGTCCTCTTTCATAGAGTGATAATGTGTCAGCTCTTCATTCTGAGAGGGCATATTTGTGCACATCCACTCTACATATGGACTGCGTTGTTGTTCCTTGATTGAACTGCAAAGACTGAAAAGTGTCAGTGACAGAGCAAAATCAGTCTACAACAAAATTTGCATGTGTGAAATAATCCAGAATTCCTCCTTCAAATGTGGATGATGCTAAGGCCTCTCCAGTAGATCTGGAAACTACTTGGACCTCTTTTGATGATGCAGTAGTTTCTGGAAACTCAGATGTCCCCAATAAAATATCAGTGTCCCATTCATCATAAGTGTTTCTTGTTAGCACCTCCTCATCTTGTAAGGAAGGGCTTGGAGTTTGTGGATCATATTTTTGCAACTCTAGGCCATTGTGTCCTTGTTTTGTTCTACTGAGGCTTCCATGTGCAGTCATTTCCTGTTTTAATCTGCTTCTCCTAGAGTGGGAATCCCTGGGCCACACTTTATAAAAAGGAGATTGATTGATACCTTCATCTGGGTAGGACATATGTGTGTATGTCCAGTCTGATGGAATGGATAATGTTACAGGTCCTTTAGTGAAATGCAAGGGCCCAAAACAACAAGGACCAGAGGAAAATGGTTCGTGAGACCACTCTCAAAGTAAAGATTATCCAAAGCACCTTCCTCCCATCTGGAATGTGCTTGGGCTTTGCTAGAAGAGAAGGACCTATTCTGTGCCTGTTCTGAGAATAATGGAAGCTTTAGAGACCCAGATGTACTCAGAACAATATCAAAATCCCATTCATCTTATCTATTGAGTGTCAGTCCTTCCTCAGCTATTAAAAAATTGGTAGAAGTTGGTGGGTCATTGGATTTCTGGCCTGAGCAATTGTCATCATGTTGTAATCTATTTAGACTTCCTTGTGCAGTGGCTACCTGGTGAATTATGGATTTCATGGAAGAGAATGGCATAGGGTCCTCTTTTATAGAGGGAGAATGTGTCAGCTCTTCCACCTGTGAGGGCATATGTCTGAGTGTCCCATCTACAGGTATGGAAAGGTCTGTTGTTCCTTTACTCAGCTGAAAAGGCTGAAGAGGTTCAGGGGCAGAGAAATGTAGGTCCACAGCTCTCTCTGTAGGGGAGGCATTGGCCACAGCTCCTCCCTCCATTGTGGGTGATGCTAAGGTCCCTCCAGTAGATTTAGAATTAACCTCTTTTGAGGCAGAAGAAATGTGTGGGGAATTAGATGTCCCAATTAAGCTATCTGTGCCCCATTCACTGTAAGTGTTTGTTGTTAGGGCTCCCTTAGCTTTTAAGGCAGGGCAGGGAGTTTGTGGGTCATATTTTTGCAAATTTAGGGCATTGTGTTCTGGTTTTGCTCTACTGAGGCTTCCTTGTGCTGTGGTTTCATGTTTCCATCTGCTTCTCCTAGATGAGGAAAGCCTAGGCCCCTCTTTGTAACTGGATGTATGAGTGACCTCTTCCTCTGGATAGGGCATATGTTTGTATGTCCAGTCTGCAGGAATGGAAAGAGTTATAGGCCCTTGAGTGAATTGCAGGGAGCTGAAAGAGCAATGGGTAAAACAAAATTTATTCACAGACTTCTCTGAAGGTGAGGTATCATCCAAAACTCCTCCGTCACTTGTGGGTGGTACTAGAGAGCTGCCAGTAGCCGCTTGTATAGTTAGGTAGGAATGGGGATTCTCTTTATGAAATGGCAAACTTTTTAATGTCTTAACAGCTGTAAAATTATTGGTCAGCCCCACATTTGCAAATGAAAATTGCTTAGAAATTTTTGTTCTAGATTTGTAGATTTTGGATATGCTTGGTCTGTGTGAGCTTGCCTAAGTTTTCTTTCAGGACTAATGGAAAGATATTGGTCTGCTTTACTACAGGAAAGAGAAATGAGATCCTGTTCTGGAAAGGGGAATCTTCTGGGTTTGTCTTCCAGATATTTGGAAGATCTCTGCCCTCCATGAACAGAGGCAGAGGTGACCCTAATCCCAGAAACAGATTTTGAAACTTTACATGGGGTAGATTTCATGGACGTTTGATAAGATGGGGAGTTTACCAGTTCACGTTGATCAGAGGAAGATGGTCCAGTTGGTTCTGTATAAGTACCTGTTGTCTTTGCGTTTGCATCCTTTGGACCAGGTCCTGAAGACCTTGCAGCAACTCCACTACAGATCAGGCAGCAGTCCACATTCTCTTCCAACATGGGAGACATATTCAGGTGTCTTTTAGCCTTCTCTGCTCTGGGCAGAAAAGATGACCTAGGTCTTTTTCTGATGACTGGATGGAAAGCAGACAGACTGGGATCACTGCTCACTGTTTCTCATGGTATCTAGGATCTGCAAAAGGAGTGGTCCCTTTCCTTTCTGGCCCTGTCTTACAACCTTTGTTGAGCTGGAAGTGCCCATACAGTCTGTGGATACTTCAGGTCCTGCAATATAGTACTGGCTGTCTGCATGTCCAGAGTCAGGGAATCTTACCCCCATGCAATTCTTGCCCTCTCCCTGGTCCACATGTGAGTCTCTGCACCACAAGGTGGGGAGAGATCGTGGCAGCTGTTGTTGAGGTGGCAAAACCTTCTTGGCTTTGTTGGTTGTCAAATACTCCAGGCTTTTGTCTGGGTTGTAAAACTCCTCTTGTGAGTCTTGGTTGCTGATAGTAGTCCATAGTCTGAGAGACCATGATGTGTGATCAAAGGGCCACCGCCTAGCTGAGGCCTGTAGGACTCTCTCCACTGGTCTGGGCAGGTATTTTCTAAGGCAGTTGAGCAGAGAAAACTGTCTTAATTTATTTACCTCAGGCAAAAAGGGTTGAAGGCTATTTCCCATGGCAACTGATGGCAGGAATAGGGTAAGCGATTGTATTTGTAGAAAGGAGTCTTTTCTTCCCAAGACCTGTGCTCACTTGCGACAGGCCAAAAGGAGAACTGGAGTGACAGTTGACTTCAAGAAGTGATGAAAGTTCCAGAGATGCGCTCCCGATCAGGGTTCTCTGCTGGCGAGGAGAATTCACCAGTGGAACCTGACCTCCAATGGCAACTGGCTGCTGGAAGAGGTTAAGGGATAAACTTTGTGAGAGACATTTCTTCCCAAGACCTGTGAACACGTCCAGCAGGCCAAACGCAGAACTGGAATGGCAGTTGGCTCCAGGAAGTGATCAAAGTTCCAGAGATAAGCTTGCGATCACTGTTCTCTCCTGACATTCCAGAGTTGTGCTCGTAATCAGAGTTCTCTGCTGGTGAGGGGAGTTCAACAATTTTGCCTGATCTGGCTGTTTCATGAAAGAGGCTTCACAGACAACCAAGCTCTGTGAATGAAAACAAATATTTTGGACTCTCTGCATGGGTTATGCACACTAGCCATTCTGGCACCCGTTGATATTGGCCATGACAAGTTGCTTAGGTAAAAAATGTAAAGTGAGTTGGCAAGTGGCTGCATGTCTTTTATTCCAACAGTTTGGAGGAAGAAGAAGGTGAAACTCTCAGTGTGAGGCACTGGAAATAGAGTTCTAGGTAAATCAGGAATGTAAAGAATGTCTCTGCTGCAAATCTAAGTTAATGATGATGATGATGATGATGTAATCGATGCCTGGGATACTGTACTCTCCAATGCCTTACATAGAGGGCAGGCACCTTATGCACAGAGGACTTATGTGTGTGCAGTGACTCTTATTGGGTCAAGGTCAAGTAAGTGGGGTTATATAAAGAAACCTTTCTATGTCTACCCAACTATGACATTCATTAAATTCACAGTATCTGTATTTAAACACAGCATGGTATGACACTCCAGGTCAGATGCTGGATTTAATGGGTAAAATGTTATCATCTGATCACATTTTGATGTTCATCTCACAGATCTTTCTCATGGCCATTGTGCAGCTATGTGTCCTTCTGAAAGCAGTTTTGGATAACGAGCCACTGCAGCAGGTCAAAATCTTCACTTTTGTAAGAGTGCAGCTTCAGTCATTCTAGAGAATATGTGTAACTTGAGTTTCCCCATCTGAGAAAAGTATTCAAATATAAACATTTATGTTTGTAGACACCACTTTAAAGCATTTACAAAACAAGGGACCAAAGCTGAAATGCAGTGCTACAAAGTAACTTTCAGGAATATGAATTGACTGACAATGACAGCATGGTTTTCAAAAAAAAAAATTCCCAAGCAAAATTCATGTACTGTATAATGTGTTATCCTTTTGGATTTCCTTTAAATGTGTGTTTCTTTAAATTCACATTTGCTTCACCTAATGTTTCCTCTAGGATAAGCCAGAGAAATTGAAGTTGTTGACTCCTGGAAATATGAGTCAATGGTTTGGAGATTGGCTGTTCTTCCTTGGGACAGGAATGTGCCTCCTGTACCTATATTGTAACTCCAGTTGCAGAGGATCCTGTGTCTATCTATGTCTCACAATAGCACAAGGAAATTGTGTGCTCTAAAAGTTGGATTTAGGAAAATATTAAAACACAAAAATTGTAAAACGTGTTAAAATTTGTTTCTCACTAATTTTAAAATTACACAACTAGATTGTTTGGTCCTTTTAAATAGCTTCCCCATCTGATTATCAAATGGTTTTCCATTCATGGATCTGTTCAGTTTCCACCACATATATGTGAAATAAAGCTGTTGAGTGGATAAAGAAAAATGATATGATACTGGTATGTGCTTGTTAAGAGGGATGAGAAGGTTTACTTTAGATATGAGGAAGAAATAACCAGAGATATATGGGAAGGTCCTGAGTGAAGCAAGCCATGAGAGGTTGAAGGAGTTGAGAGGGGAAAAGACAGGGATGAGAAACCACCATACCAGGAGCAAGCCAGGAGACAAAGAGACCCCAATATCCAATATGACTGAGGCTATGTAAGAATCACAGGATAGGGGAAGGGAATTGGGCCTCAGGGGTTGGAGTGTTTAAGAGTAGCGGTACAGTGTGGGAACTTCTGAGGAGCCAGAACTCTGTTACAAGGTAACAGGCATTAGAAATGCTGAGAAAAATTTTGGCCAGCAACCCCTTTGGTATTTTTAAAAGGCACCTCAACAATTTATCCTTAATTTGTGACTTCACACATGTGAATTCTGAAGGTATCTGGTGTTTTTTTGTCGGACTGCTTCCACACTAATCAGGAGACATGGGCTACCATGTTAGAACCAGGAATGATGTTTTGGTTATACAAGATTCCTAAAGGCCATTGGAAGTCATGGGGCTTCAATCAGTCACTGTCCCTACAGGTTGAAGCATGTTCATTAGAATACACACCTTTGGTCCATGAAGGCAGTCCCATTTGTAAATGGACAAATTCGTAGGGCTGGTATGGGGCCAGTATAAACATGCATTGGCAGATGGGTCTCAGAAAGCACATGAAACAGCTTATTTTTATCCAGGATTTTAATATTATGAAGAACTGCAATAATTACTCCCAACTTAGTAATGATTTCATGTCAGAAGTTAAGCAAAAAGATTCTTGGGAAAGAAGCTATTTGAAAGAAACAGAGACTAATTTCTGCAAAGTGCCAGTATTTAGAAGGTATTAGTTTGGACAAGTATTATTTTTTCCTCAAGGACAATAGAAGTACACAGTAATTTAGAAAATAATGTTTTTATATGACTAATGTTGCCATGGAATTTTATATTACTACAAGATAACATGAGAATACAGATGATTGTTTTTATGGAATTTTTAGTATATAATTAGAGATAGAGAGATCAAGCTTCACTTTGTGAAAAGTTTCAATAGTCCATAAAGGAAGTGATGTGTATTTATTACTAAAGAGAAGCACAAAATGCTGGGCTTGAATATTTTCTTGCAACTTTCAACTTTGCAAATGTATTCAGGTGATTATATTGGTTCCTACAAATCCTATTTATGTTTTTCTCTTTTGAGAGCTCTCTTGATGTTGACTAAACATGCAAGCATGGTTTATAAGTTAAAAAAGAATTCTTTTTAGAGTTAGCTCTCATAAAAATAACTAAATATTGTGTGTGTGTCCACTTCAACATTTACACTATTATTTTATCAGGCAATGTGAGAGAAGACTATGATGCTAGCAATGACAAGGTATACCAATAAATTGTGATCAGGAGTCAAAGGCCATCCTGGATCACATGACAACATCTCTCAATAAAATCCAACAATTATTAATCAAATAAATAAGGATCCTAGGACTATTGTATTTAACTTTATGATATTATGTTAATATATTTTGAAGCAGGATCTCAGAAACCATGGCTGAGCTAAAATTAAGTTTATACATAAGCATGTCCTTCACATATTTTGCCTCTTATAATGACAGTTGGAATACAGGCCTCAACTGCAAAGTACAGCTAATGCACTATGATGATTGAACCCAGGACTTCTTGCATTCTAGTCAATTAGAAAATTTGCTGAGCTTCATTCTATTAGTAGCTAAGATTAAGAGCTTTTCCTTCTTCACACAGCTATAATTCTACAATACCAATATCCTAATACAACCAAAAAATCATAATTCAGATTGACCATCAGAATTGTGGCATGTGTCCTACACTTGCTTTTACTAAGACCAAAGATTGGATTCATTTGAAACTCTAAATACACACTACACAGCCTTTGTAAATTCTTTAAAGAAATTGAAAATGAAGTCGAAAAAATAAAAAAAATCCTGCATACTTATATCATCATCCTTAACTTGGCACTTATCCTTTTGTGTCCTCTGTATGAGAAGGGGGTGGTTACATAGGAAGTTGCCTTTTTCACTCCGGAAATGCTTTTTGTAGTTCAACTGATCCCCTCTCCACAAACAACTGTGAAGACCTAGCCTAGAGGAACTATCTCATCTCTCTTGAGATAATTGTTGATGTATCAATTTTATTCTCTTTTACTTGGAGATATCCTATTCTCACTTTCTACTAATAGAATCAAGGCTAACCTGTTGCTGACTACTTAGTTCCTTCTGCATACAGAGTCAGAAAGATATTGTATACTAGGGGATTATAGGTGACAGTGGATGATAAGTACATTGCTAGACAGAGAGGTACGAATAAAGAATCTTAAAAGTGGAGGTGTCTGTTCCAAATGTTTGCAATTCCACTTTGCCTCAAACAACACACAGATGTTACATTAATTATTAAACTATTGACCAATTGGTAAGAGCTTCTTATTGGCTAGCTCTGTTTCAACTATTAACTGATTTCTGTTAGTCTATGTATTGCCACATGACTATGGCTTACCCATTTTCTGGATGTTACTCCTTCAGAACCATGGCATCTCTTCTCAGCTTCTATCTCCCTTCTTCTTCCCAGCCTTTTCCTGGTAGTACTGCCTATATTCTGACATGGCGACTCGATCATCAGTGTTTAATTCATCAACCACTATGATATATATATATATATATATATATATATATATATATATATAGAGAGAGAGAGAGAGAGAGAGAGAGAGACATAACCCACTATCACATCTTGTCCGTCTAAATTTTTTTCCTTTTCTTTCTATTTTTATGAATTTTACTTTAATTAGAAATAATCTATTTTCACATAACAATCCCATTCTTTCTCCCTTCCATACTCACATGCCCCCCAAACCCCCATCCCATCCATCCCCTTCTCCACAGAGATGGTGAGGACTTTCATGGGGGATCATCAAAGTCTGTCACATCCTTTGGGGAAAGGCCTAGGCACTCCCCAAAGTATCTTGAATGACAGAGTAGCCCTCCATAGGGAAGGGACTCCCAAAGTCCATTTGTGTGATAAGAATAAATACTGGTTACACTGCCAGATGCCCATAGAGTACCCACATCTCCCAAGAGAAATGCACATTAAAAAGGGCTGAATTGGTACTATGTTGGTTCACAAGTTTTCAGAATGGGGACTTTGAGCTCCCATGTCTTCAGGTCAGCTGTTTCTGTGGGTTTCTCCAGCCTGGTAATCAGCCATTTCCTCATCATTCTTCCCTTTCTGAAAATGGATTCCAGGAGTTCAGGTCACAGTTTAGCTTTGCGTGTATTATTCTGCTTCCATCAGCTACTGGATGAAGGCTCTAGAATGGCTTATAAGGTAGTCATCAATCACAATATAGGGGAAGCATTTAATGTAGCCTCTCCACTATTGCTTAGATTGTTAGCTGGGGTTTTCCTTGTGGATCCCTGGTCATTTCCATAGTGCCATCTTTCTCATTAAACCTATAATTTATGCCTCTATTAAGGTATCTCTTTTCTTGCTCTCATCTATTCTTCCACATAATCAATCTTCCTGATCCCTCATGTTCTACTATTGCCTCCTCTTCTCCCCTCATCTTTCTCATACCAGTCACCTTCTTCCCCATGCTCCAAAATTATTCATGATATCTGTGCCTTTCCCATAATCTGGGGAAGGATGTAAGTCTCAATTAGGGTCCTACTTATTACTAGATTCTCTGGAGTTGTGGACTATAGGCTATTTTTCATTTTCTCTATGTCTAATATTTGTACATTATGGACTACATACCATGTTTGTCTTTGGATGTATGGGTTACCTAGTTCAGGATGCTTTCTTCTAGTTCCATCCATTTGTCTCAATGTTTTTTTTCCATTGAGTATTACTCCATTGATTAATTGTATCACATTTTCTTTATCCATTTTTTTGTCAAGGGACATCTTTGTGGTTTCCTGGTTCTTGCTATTATAAATACTGCTCTTATGAACATAGCCATACAGATATACATGTTGTATAAATGCACATCCTTTGAGTATATGCAAGAGTGGAATTGCTAGATGATGAAGTAGACTGATACCCAATATGCAGAAAACAGCCATACTGACTGTCAAAATGGTTGTACAAGTTTTTACTCCCAGCAGCAACAGAGAGACATTCCCCTTTCTCCACCATAAACTATTATTGATGTTTACTTCTGTAGCCATTCTGGCTAGTTTAAGATGATACCTCCAATTTGTGATTTAAATTTCCCAGATGGCAATGGATATTTAGTCTTTTAGCCATTGTTGTCTCCTCTATTGACCAAATTACAATTCCATTGGAACAAAGACTTCAATATAAATCTAGCCACACCAACCTCTTAGCAAGGTAATTGGGAGGTAGATTTGAATGAATTTGTACTGTAGACCACTTCTTGAACATAACAGTAGCACAGACACTCAGATCAACAATTCAGTAATGGGACCTACTGAACCTGAGACTACTTTGTAAGGCAAAAGACAGAGTTAACAAGACAAGACAGACAGCATCCCACAGAATGGGAAAAGATCTTGACCAACCCCACATGTAGCCCAGTGCTGATTTCTAAAATATACAAAGAACTGAAGAAACTAGTCTCCAAAACACCAAATAAAAGTGGGGTACAAAACTAAATAGAGAATACACAATAGGGTTTTACTTCTTAGGGAAGAGAAAATATACTAATAAAAGACTTGGAGTAGGTCCTTCACAGACTATATTTAGTGAGATTAGTTACCCTCTTGTTGTTGAATGGTTCCAGTTGTTTGGAAATGCTAAAATCTTTTGTCATAAGCTCTGTTGGAGAATCAACTCCATGTATGGTGACAATAAATGTTGTACAATAGCACATAACTTAGGATATTAAAATCCCCATGTTCAAAACTGCATCTCAGGTGCTCCCTGTATATTGGGCCCATGATATGATTAGAGAGATTTCTGACTCAGTTGCCAGGAAACACTTATGATGTGTCTGTCACAATCTATTACATCTTCAATTCTAAACTGAACACACTCTCCACCTCACAATATTTCCTCCTGGAGTTAGGTAGAAGGTACAAGTCTCTCTGGCTTTAAATATTTTTTCTTCTGCTGCCCCACAGTAACCTACTATGACTTCAGTCCAGAAACATGTAAGTAAATGCAAATGCATTATTATACCATTCCAGCTTATTGATGACCACTTAAATATATCCCAGATGCTGCTGCAGTTCCCAAAATGGAGACCACCCTAAGTTTTTTGTGCTTTATTTGAACTTGTAAGGCTTCCTGGTGTTTCACTAATACATTTTGCTCCATTAATTGTTGTAGTTTTTATCTTTTTCTTGCTCCATTTTTTATTCAAGTTAGAAACAAGATTGTTTTATGTCAATTTCAGTTCCCTCTCCCTCTCCTAGTGCCTGCCTCCCCACCACTGCCATAACTATCCCATACCATTTCTGCTCCCCAGTGACAGTGAAGCCTTCCATGGTGGTCCTCAGAGTCTGACATATACTTTGAGATACGGACTAGGACCTCCCTGGTAGTCTAGGCTGAGGGAGTATCTCCCTATGTTGAATGGACTCCCAAAGTTCATTCGTATCCTAGGGATGAGTACTGACCTACTACAAGAGTCTCCATAGATTTCTGAGGCCTAGTCACTGACACCCACATTCATCAGGTCTGGATCAGTACATGCTGGTTTCCCAGTGATCGGTCTGGGGTCAAAGAGCTCCCCCTAGTTCAGGTCAGTTGTTTGTGTGTGTTTCACTAGCCTGATATGGTTGACCATTTTGCTCATCACTCCTCCTTCTAAGCAACTGGATTCCTGCTCAGTTCATTGTTTAGCAGTGGGTGTCTGCTTCTACTTCCACCAGCTGCTGAGTGAAGGCTCTAGGATGGCATATACATCAGGCATCAATTTCATTATCAGGTGAGGTCATTAAAAGTAGACTGTACTCTGTAGCTTAGACTGTACCTTGGTGTCATCTTTGTAGATGTACAGACATTTCCCTAGTGCCTGATTTCTCTTTAAACCTATAATGGCTCCCTGTATTATGGTATCTCTTATCTTGCTCTCCTCTATTCTTCCCCCAACACAAACTTCCTGCTGCCTCATGTCCTCCTCACCCCTCTGCTTCTACCATTCTCATTCTCCTAGCTCCCCTCCCCCATACTCCCAATTTACTCAGGAGATCTTGTCTCTTTCCCCTTCTCCAGGGGACCATGTATGTCTTTCTTAGGTTTCTCCTTGTTTACTAGCTTCTCTGGAAGTGTGGATTGTAAGCTGGTAATTTTTACCCTATGTCTAAAATCCACATATAATTGAGTATATACCATATTTGTCTTTTTATGATTGGGTTACCTCCCTCATAATGGTTATTCTAGTTCCATCAATTTTCCTGTAAATTTCAGGATTACATTGTTTTTGTTTCCTGCTGAGTAGTCATCCATTGTTTAAATGTACCACATTTTCTCTATCCATTCTTCAGTAGAGGGGCATCTAGGCTGCTTCCAGTTTTTGGCTATTAAAATAGTGCTGCTATGAACATCATTGAAAAGATGTCCTTGTTGAATGAATGTGCTTCTTTAGGGTATATGCCTAAGAGTGGAATTGCTGGATTTTTTGGTAGACTGATTTCCATTTTCTTGCGGAGTCTCCATACTGATTTACAAAGTGGCTATACAAGTTGGCAGTTCCACCAGCAGTGGAGGGGTGTTCCTCTTTCTCCGCATCCTCTCCAGCAAAACTGTCATTGGTATTTTTGATTTTAGCCATTCTGACAGGAGTAAGATGGTCTCTCAGAGTTGTTTTGATTTGCATTTCCCTGATGGCTAAGGATGTTGAACACTTTATTTGTGTCTTTCAGCCATTTTAGATTCCTCTATTGAGTACTGTCTATTCAGTTCTGTACCCCACTTTTTATTTGGATTGCTTGGTGTTTTGGTGACTACCTTCTTGAGTTCTTTCTATATTTTAGAAATCAGTCCTCTGTCAGTTATGGGGTTGGTGAATATCTTTTCCCAGTCTGGGGACTGCCACTTTGTCTTGCTGACTGTTTCCTTTGCCTTACAGAAGCTTCTCAATTTCAGGAGGTCCCAATTATTAATTGTTGATGACAATGTCTGTGCTAATGTTGGAGTGTTCAGGAAGTGGTCTCCTGTACCAATTCTTTCAAGGATATTTGCCACTTTGTCTTCTAATATGTTCACTGTGGCTAGATTTATGTTGAGGTATTTGATCCATTTGTACTTACATTTTATGCATGGTGATAGACATGGATCTATCTGCAGTCTTCTACTTGCCAGGATCCAGCTATGACAGAAACATTTGTTGAAAATGCTTTCTTTATTCCATCATATAAATTTAGCTTATTTGTCAAAAATCAGGTGTTTGGGTTAATATCAGGGTTTTCAACTCGATCCCATTGGTCTACCTGTCAATTTTTTGCCAGTACCAAGCTATTTTCAAAACTCGCTCTGTAATAGAGTTTGACACCAGCCATGGTGATGCCTCCAAGAGGTTCTTTACTGTATAGTGTTGCTTTATAGTGTTGAAAATTGTTCTATCAAGGTGTGGGAAGACTTTTGCTAGGATTTTATGGGGATTGCATTGAATCTGTAGATTGCTTTTGGCAAGATTGCCTTTTCACTATGTTGATCCTATCTAAGAACATGGGATATCCTTCCATTTTCTGTTATCTTATTTGATTTCTTCCTTTAGCGACTCAAAATTCTTACTGTACAGGATTTTCCCTTTTTTGGATAGTGTTACGCCAAGGTATTTTATGTTGTTTGTGGCAAATGTAAAGGGATGCTTCTCTTATTTCTTTCTCCACGAACGTATCATCTATATATAGTAGGGCTATCAAGGTGTTTTACTATATTTAGTAAAAAAAACCCAAAACCTCAGAGAATCACTGGCATAAATCCCCCCACCAAAATAAGAAGTCAAAAGAAAGAATCTTAAAAGTGTACAAGGCTCCTGACATCTCTTCTCTGAAAAGAGAGTTTTCCTGTGTTGCTGGTGAGACCAGTTTTCAATGTTGAGCAGATATTTTGTGTTCAGATTGGTTAAATCCTTATATATTACTCCTACATACTCCGTGTGTGTGTTTGTGTGTGTGTGTGTGTGTGTGTGTGTGTGTGTGGTGTGTATGTGTGTGTTTGTTTGTCTGATGTTTATGTGTTTATATTTCTGTGATTGTGGGCATAAGGAAAACAGCACATGTGTGGAGGTCAGAACACAACTATTTGGATTTGCTTCTCTCATTCCACCCACATAGATACAGGGAAGATAAATGTAATAATCTGTTTAGAAGTACATGATTTTACCCTCTCAGAAATATTTACAGATTATGGCTGAGAGATTTGAAACATATCAGAGGTTGACAAATGAACCAGATTTCCTATGTGCCCATTGTTCCACACATATTTTTCCAACACATTGAATACACAAAGTCAGGAGGATTTCTCATTTCAGGTGTGTGTGTGTGTGTGTGTGTGTGTGTGTGTGTGTGTGTGTGTCTGTTGTCTGTATTTTATGTAGCTCTCTGAAGACTATGTGGTACAGGATGTAAATCTTACAATGTTCTTCTAGCCTGTGTTCATATTGTGGTGTCTACAAATATTAAAATATAATTCTCATGTTCTAAGTCTCCCCTTCTTATTGTGGCCATGGAGGCCAGTAGATGGTGTGAGAACCTCTGATACTGGAGTTATAGGTAGTGGGAACTTCTGTATGTACTGGGAATGGAAGCTTGGATACTCTGAAAGAATCTTCAGTGCTCTTGACTACTAAATTATTTTCCACCCTAACTTTTGACTTCTTGATTATGTTTACTGACCAAGACAGCCTAGTCAGGCTCATACAACTGATATTGTTTAAAAATTAGAATTCTCCATTTGAGAGAATGAGTCTTACACAGTGATGAGCGCCTTAAGTTTTTATTCAATAAAACATGGTCAGCCAATTATCAATGTATGTAAACCAACAAAAATGGATACAGCCAATTTGTATTCATGTATTTCAGCACAGATAGCCACAAATATTTAAAACAGAAATTTGTAAGGGGGTTGGAAAGGGAGCGACTGAAGAAATAAAAGTGGAAAGTGATAAATTATTTTCCAATAATCAAATTATAGAAATATATTTTAAGTTATAATAAGGGATATAGAAATGGCTCAGCAATTAATGGAACTTGGGGTTGTTACAGAGTAGCTAGGTTCCATTTCCAGAACTGAGAGATTAGCTAACTATTTGTTGGGTCTTCTGTCCCCAGCATTACCTGCCTTCCTCTGGCCTCTGTAAGTACTCTGTACAAATACATGCAGGACAACCACCCATATAACTATTTTTTAATGTTAGAAACAGTAAAACATGGAATTCTCCAAAGCGATATTATAGCCATGAGAAACACAGCAACCAGAGATAGTTAAAATATAGTCCCTCTTGTCTTGCATGGAAGCAGCTATGGCAATCTCGCTAGCCAGCTGCCTCAGAACCAAGATCAGCTTTACTCTGAGGTTAATATTAAATCATAACCATTCTTCAAGAGTAGAGGAAACAGTGTTATTAAGTTGAATTTCATTGAAGTTTTCTGTATTTGTTGTCAGAATCCTTTATGCCTGTGAGATTTGTGCCATTGTTGCAGTTATCTTTTAGATGGAACATCAAGATTGAGAGGTAGCATATGCTCCATAGCAGTGTATTTTCTCTGTGTTATTTACCTGATTTTTCTGGGAAGAACTTCTGGTATAAGATGAACTTGCCAAAGGCATTTCTTTACATAATTTTTATAATTTATAACTTTCTGAATGACTTTGAAGTAAAAATGCCCCTAAATGACTTTGACTGTACACTGCAATCATGTTTAGAAATGGATTTTTTATCTGCACCTGCTTAGGAATAGGGAGAATACCACATAAATGTGTCTACACTCCCTAAGTAAAGCCCACATGCTTCATTTTGCTTAAGAAAAATGTTGTTTTAGGAATAACTCCCAGATTTCCCCCTGACTCCTTCAGGTAAGAAATCTTGCTCAATTATTCTGCATAAGTTGTTCTGATGGCTATTCTTGGTACTCAAACTGACTACCTCATTGTTTAAATACAACTCAAAGATTTGGGTACACGTGTGGGACTTTCCAATAGGATTTGAAAGTAAAGACTCATATTTAACCTGGATCACTTGAGGTTATATCCACCTTCAGCTGTTGATGGCTGCTGCACACCTCTAAAACCAGTACTCAGGAGGCAGAAACATTTGGATTTTCTGAGATTCAGGCCAGTGTGGTCCACAAAATGAGTTCCATGCCTGCACAGAAAACAGCTGTCTTGAAAATAAAAACAGAAAAAAGAAAAAATCAAACAAAAATAAGATCCTATTTTAGTCTGGCGGCAGACTATATATATAAAGGATATTGAAGAAGGAAGTCTCCTTTTTCCTGTTTGCCCTAGCCCTGGCCAACAAGTTCATTTCTTTATCAGAATTAGAGACACTTCCTGGAGATTCTGGTGTATATTGAAGACCAGCTGAGATATTCAAACTCATGAACAGTACAATTCCTGGATTCCTCAAATTATTATAGGAATGCAACCATTTTTGGACTCTCGGGACCAACACCTAAGACAATCTGTCTTGAGCCCTTACTAGGTTTTAACCTGGGAGTTATGGCAGACTTAGTGAGTTGTGTTTGAATATATATGTTTTACTTCACACCTATATCTAAGAAATACACAAGCATGAGCAAACCATCCTAAGAACCATAGTCACCAGGCTCACAGAAGGGGAGTA
This sequence comes from Cricetulus griseus, assembly GCF_003668045.3. Classification (NCBI taxonomy): domain Eukaryota; kingdom Metazoa; phylum Chordata; class Mammalia; order Rodentia; family Cricetidae; genus Cricetulus; species Cricetulus griseus. The sequence continues at coordinate 7,632,620 of NW_023276808.1, forward strand.
CCTCTCCTACAGCAGCAGCAGGTTCAGACTCGGGACTTGTGATTTTCCAAATTCAGATGGTTGAGTCTTCTGAAGGCCTGAATTCAAGGAATGGTGTTTCAGACAGGGCGGCTCTCAGCTTAATGGACTGGTTGTTTCAGGTTAGCAGAGGAGAGCTCCAGGACCTAGAGTCATGGTACACTCTAAAATTCCCAGTTCTGTGCTGGTCCCTTAAATAGCTTGCTACATCTTATTAATCCCACCTTGCCACACATTCTCATTCAGCTTCAGTCTTAATCTCCCTTCTTCCAGCCTTTGCCTGTTTGGTTACAGGCATCGTACCCATTGTAATATATCCATTTCCACATATGTGTAGTGATTCATTCTACCAGCCCTGTTGAGAAACATGAGTTGTGTTTTTTTTTTTCAATTCCCCAGTAAGGTGTGCTGGCTAACAATAGTGCTTCTAAACACATTTTTCCTTGCTCAATTATTATCTAAGTATTCAACTCTCAATGAGGACTACTCTATATAACTATTCAGTTGTCAATAATTTTCTCTGAATTTCAGGAGTATCACTCCTAAAGCAATGGAGCCATCATCCATCTTTCTAAAGGGAGAAAGTCTCATTATCTTGCTTTTAATCTACTTCCTCATTTTCTTTCCTGGTTGTTTGAAGTCCCTATTGCAACTAGACAAAAAGTAAGTTCAGTTCTCCTGACCTCAGTGTGAAGCCACATAACAAACCTCTCCTATGGTTTCCTGAAATCTCTCTTTACTTGTTAATATTTTGGCTACTCTTTCACCTGTGGGACAGAAATCCACTCCACTGCACATGGTGTAGATGAAGGTAGCAGTGTCTGTTCTTGGAGCCTGGGGCAATTGCTATTGATATGCTTATCTCTGCTGATGTAGAAAAGGTCTTTTTCTGGTGTGGCAGGCAGGATGTGTCTTACAGCAAGTGTAAGCCTATGGCAGAGCCCTTGTCACTAAGGCCTCACTAGGCAATCAGGTCCTCCACGTGATCTGCCAGTCAGAATTTGTGCTGGGATCTTCCTGCTGCAATCTTCAGGCATTGCTTTCCAGAGAAATTGTTCTGCTGGTCTTATGTGCTGTGCTATGAGCATTGCTGCAGTGAGCTGTGCACAGAGTCCAGCGTGTTCCACTGCCATGCTGTGGACGCTACCTATTCCAGACTGATGTCCCTGGGGGCCTGTTATGGGAATCATGGATGAACAGCCTTGGTCCCATCCCTGATTGAGGGAGTGTGGATTTGGACACTCCTAGGTACCCAAAGGCGATAATGACCAGGCATAGAAGAATCTTGCCATTCTTTGGAGGGCCTCTCAGCCCATCTGAAAACTGGAATTTCTGGTTTAATCCATCATCCTCCTAAGCCACTTTCCAACAGTCAAAATAACCACACAAGTGCCTCTCCTATCTCCTCTGGTGTCCCCACTTAAATCAACATGTAGAGCTACAAAGTCTTTTTGCATGTAGAAAGACTTCTCAGCCCATGTGCAGGCCTATTCCAGACTTAAGCCTATTGTAATTCAAACTGGGAGACATTTTCCATAAAGGCCAAGACATTCAGTTGTAATTCAGCTATCATATGAAAGACAATGGAGACTCAGGCTCCTGAATAGTGTAGCCTAAGGTTTGGACCCCGAAAAACTTTCTAATACAATAATTTTTGGCACCCAACAGACATTATAATGAAAATAATTCTACAGTTTGGGCTCACTTCATGAGGAACTGTATTAAAGTGTCACAGCATTAGGAAGGTTTAGAACAAATTTTTTAGGTCAATGTCTCCTACAGCTCAGGCTTTCATCACACAATATAATTTGGAATTTCTTTAAACACTTAACCCTGTATCTGCTACTCATTGCTGGAAATACACTCCTGCCAATCCTTCCTTAGCTGGGCCTTGACTGGTCTGAAGGAAGGAAACAACAGGTCAGTGAATGAATATCCTCCAGCTTCTCCAGATTTTATGGTGCATTTACAAATGAAGGCGGACCTGTGTTAGAATTGAGTTCACTGACCAACTGAAAAGCAGGTTTAGTCATAACAGAGAACGCCATGTGCAGGAAAGAGGTCAAATTCATTTTTGCTGTGACAGTAGTTGTTTTTAAAAGTGAGTAGTCAGGTAATTGATTTTAGAGGATCAATATAAGTTCTGCCCAGCCATTTTTTGCGTCCATAGACCAGGCAATCAAAATGTTGTGTAAAGAATTCAACTTACAGGCTGTAGAGATGGCTCAGAGTTTAAGAGCTCTCACTACACTTCCAGAGTTCCTGAGTTCAATTTCCAACAACCACTTATAGGCTCACAAACATCTACAATGAGATCTGGTGCCCTCTTCTAGCCTGCAGACATATGTTCAGGCAGAACACTGTATGCATTGTAAATAAACAAATCTTTAAAATAAAGAAGTAACTCAGAGGCAGGCCGATCTCTGTGAGTTTGAGACCAGCCTAGTCTACATGAGCTAGTTCCAGGACAGCCACAACAGCCAAAGAGAAACCCTGTCTCAACACACACACACACACACACACACACACACACACACACGCACACACACACACACGCACACACACACAATGTTGTAATTTTAATGAAAGGAACTGAACTTATCATTAAACCAAATTACTGGAGTTACAGTAGTTCAAGCAAAATAGAAGAACTGCATAAAATGATGTGGCACTTCCTAACAAGATTGTGTTTTCCAGCTTTAAGATGTATGTCCTGAAGTTATCATGTGGCTAGTATTAGGTAAGCTTTAAAACAAATCCGTCTCTGGAGCCCATGTCCATAAAGAATGTTTTAACTTTCAAAGAGATATTATGTACATTATTCTCAGTATATCTTTTCTCCCTCCAAACCCCTCCCACCACAGACACTTTATTTTGTTCATATAATTGGCATTTTCCTAATTTCCCTCAGATCTCAACTTGACATAGCCTAGAAACAAAAAGGGAATATCAATTGAAGGTGTACCTAGATCAGAATATCTGAGTACTGTGTCTGAGACACGTTGGGTTGATTATGATTGCTATTAGAAGTCTCTTAATTGAGTTGGGCATATCTCTAAACATGTAGGCCTGGGCTGGATGAGAGGGAGAGCGTAGCACTGGACAGTAAGAAAGCAAGAGATATAGCTAGGAAGCACTGGTTCCTCCTTCTTTATCTTTATTAGCTTGAGTTTCTAGCCTAACTTCCCATAAGGATGGACAGTGACATAGGGATATCAACCAAATAAACTTGTTCACTACCTGAGTTGTTTTTGGTTAGACTTTAATCAGAGCAAAAGAGAAGACAGTTGGAACAAAATGTGGGGCATCAAATGTGATTTTATTGTTGTTGGTTTGTGATCTAGCCCAGGCATGCCACAGATTCATGGCAGCATTCTTCTCAGCTCCTGACTGGTGGTGCTATGCTTCATGTAGTACTACCAGTCAATCATAAAAGGTAGGGTTAGGCCAGAAGAGCTATGTTTACTGCTTCTTGTAGAGTTAGAATTGAAAGTGTTTCAGAAAATGAGAGCGATATAACAGAGTCTACAGAGACTTAGGTCATTATGATAGCTTACTGTGCCATTCACAGAAGTAGGGTGGTTATAATGTGTGGTATTTCAAAAATATGCAACAAGTATGGAGTAAAGGTAACTATATTTAGTGCTTGTCAGGATGACAAAAATAGCTTACTTAGCTTATTCAACACCATATGAGCTACTGTGAATCACAGAATTTAAGAGATGTATCCCTGAAAATGGAATTTTAAATACAAAATTGTTTAATGTTGGTATTTGTAATTTGCAGCTCTGGAGTTTCACAGAAGGAGGAACTGTCTACTGGCATCATGAGGAATCTTCACACTAGAGGGATTATTTGCTAATACATATATTCCATTTTTTAAATTTAAGTTTTTCCCAGTCACCTGCCTACATTAATGATTGATATTATTAGTTGTATGCATCTTAACTTGCTAACTAAATGCTGGATATGAAGGCAGGACATTGCCCACCACCCATAAATCACCTTTAATCTTACCCAAATATCAAATACTGCACAAACCACAAGAATTCTCCACACCCTACCACTGGCTCCATGCCTATTCTAAAACTTTGGAAGAAAATGTGCACTCTACCAGAGGCTAGCTTAGATCTATGGAGCCCACATAAGTCACTGCACACCACACAATAATACTCATTAAATCCAGCCCAGCAACCTTAAAATGCACTCACTACCCTGTACCCTACAATAGTTATCCCAGACTGAAGCATCTGTATTGGAGGCCAGAGTGTTCTTCAGGAGAAAAGTGTACAGATTGCCCACCACTCAGAAAAGTCATTTTATCCTGTCCAATAGCCTAAGACTGCATTCTGACTTTGAGACCCTTAACTCACCCTACTACTTGTAGAAATGTTTGGCTATTTCAGAGACCAAGCAGTTTCAAGGAACCGCAAGTACTACAGTCTCTAAAGAACACTCAGCAGTACCATCCATCACATTCTTCTCTTGGCTGCAAAGTAGGCCCCACAGCTTAGAAGCATTACAGGAGGTGAGGCTGCCTAGGAACACCATGGAAGATACTGTTCCCAAGTCACTAAACACATTTAAATCTCCAACAAAATCCCAGATATGTCCACAGTACCCCAACCTCAAACCCTGACTCTATATCCTCATCTACTAATTTGGAAGGCTTCTGCTATACAAAAAGCCAGGCCAGATTTAGGAATCCCCAGTTTAAATCTTTGGAAGTATTCAGCCTTACTGGAACACAGGGACAATCTACAATTTCTAGCAATGGCAGGTGCACTGAAGGCGATGCTGGTATTAGGGAAACAAGAGGTCAGGCCAGATATAGGGATCCCAGTCTGCATTCTCTCCTCTTGTCTCCATATCCCGGTCTAAAACATTTGAAGAGGACTTTGGCTTTAGCAAATGTCTTGCCAAATCTAAGATTCCTTATTGCCAAAAAAGCCTAGAGGGGACACCTTAATGAATCAGAACTCCTGTGCACTTATGTCAGAAGAACTGAGAGGAAAGAGAAACCAAGAAAAAATCATACACCTCACAAAGAAAAGTGCAGGAATCAGCACAGTATCATTTTCCCCATTGAGTCCCACTTTTCTCGGGTGACCATAGCTTGTGTCATATTGATAAAAAAAACTAGCCAGCAAAAACACAGAAATAAATAATACCTCTATTCAAATTGTTGTTCAAAGAGAGTGCAGTCTCCAAAAAAAGTCAACAAGGAGACTGAATCCTGTATGAAAATTCAAACAGTCTTTATTAGAGTTTGAAGTCTCTCTGTGTGTCCAATGCATTGGCATGACCAGAGAGCCTCAAGTCAGATGGGGTGGGGGTTTTATCGTAGAAGAGTTTGTGCTGAGGGATATCTAAGGGTCAGGATCCATGATTGACTGACATTTTTCTAGGTTGCCTTGGAGAAAGGGGATGGGTGTGTGCAGGATTAAGAGACATCGGGTTTCCCTATCTATTATAGTTGGAATGTTATGGATTTCCTTTGATTATGTTTGTTTCATTGGGGGGTGTTGCGAGACAGGGTTTCTCTGTGTAGCTTTGGAGCCTATCCTGCCACTCGCTCTGGAGACCAGGCTGTCCTCGAAATCACAGAGATCCTCCTGTCTCTGCCTCCCAAGTGCTGGGATTAAAGGCGTGCATCACCAATACCCGGCTGGATTTCCTTTTGAAGGTAGATAATTTACCCTTGGCTGATTCATTCCAGTAAGGTGTCTATCATGTCTCAGGTTCCTGGAACCTGGTTTTGCCTTAGGATAATCTGAAACTCAGTGCATGTCATGTCCGGGCCGTGCAGAATTCATGTGAAATTTTTATTGTTGATTACTAATGCATGCAAAACTTGCATTTACAGTTTGGGTAAGTATGATATGACAACATTACGATGAAATAATATATGTGCACTAATTAGAAGTGCGTTATAGAGCCAGGAATGGCTCAGCAGGTAATGTCCCTATCCCTAACCTGAAATCCTAAGTTATATCCCTAGAACAAACATGGTGGAGAGGACAACCAATTACTAAGAGTTGTCCTCTGACCTCCACACTCACATTCACTTAACAGAAAGATACACATTCATGGAGAGAAAAAGTAATAAATTAATGTAAATGAGTGTATGCTATAGGTAAGAACTATTGATGATGACAGTGGTGGGAGCTCATGCCTGTAAATGGAGCACTTGGGAAACTCAGGCAACCTAGACTACATAGTGAATTGCCAGACTGCCTATTATACAGAGTAAGACCTTGTCTCAAGACAAAATGCTGGGGACCACTGTTTGCCACACATCTGTGCATTTGAAATTCATGATGGTGAAGCAACAGAAGGCTAAGATTTAGGTCAATATATGCTACAAGGAGAACTTGCTTCAAATGGATTATCACACTGTGCATTATAGTGTATCATTTTGCTGGGTGTGTTGTGTTATTTTGAGTTTCTTTTTTGTGGGGTTCAGTACAGGGTTTCTCTGTGGCTTTGGAGGCTGCCCTGTGACTAGCTCTTGTGGACCAGGATGGTCTTGAACTCACAGAGATCTGTCTGTCTCTGCATCACTAGTGATGGGATTAAAGGAATGCGCCAACACTTCCGGCATTTATTTTGGTATTCCTAGCTACTGTTAAGAGTTTCCTTCACCAGCATTTTGTCCAAGAATGGAGTTGAAGTGCTGCAGCTGTCCAGATCTTGTTGGCACCTGCATGATATACAGAGTCATCAGTAACCTGGACGTAATCTCTCTTCCTCAATCAACCAGTCATAGGGAAGACAATATAGGAATATAGGTTCTTACTTGGCAGCCCAAGGCATTGGAACAAGAGAAGGAACCATGGGAATTTAGATAACTACTTCATGTAACTTGCTTGTGCCTTCAGGACTTGCATCAGCCTGATCTCTATATACCACTTCCATTTGATAAAAGATTACTGCATGTCCTACTTTATGACTTGATGCTTCCGATAACACCAAGTATAGATGGACAGTTCAGGTCAAATGGTGGGATGATGGCCTAGTGTCAAATGTTCAGTTTCTCCCAGAAGCTGGGATTAATGGCATGTGCTCACATTTAGGTCATATTACTTGTAAAAAATGATTCTATGCTAAGCAATGGCAGACACTTGGAATGACTGTAAGAGGTATTATAAGGTCCCAATTTTTCCAATGTTACTTTTTAATGATATTCAGCTTTTTCTCTCTCTCTGTCTGTGTCTCTCTCTCTGTCTGTCTCTATCTCTGTCTCTCTGTCTCTCTCTCTCTCACTCCCTCTGTGTAGACTATATACCACAGGCTTTAAAACGCACATTGATCATCTTGCCACTGTTTCCAGATTCCTAGTACTAAAAGAATGCTCTACCACACAGCTTAAAAATAGTTTTTATGGTGTGAGTCGCCTCCTTTTGTAATGGCCATGAAGGCCAGGAGATGGTGTCAGAACCCCTCATACTGACCCAACATATACGTGTGAGCTTCTGTATGTACTGGAATTTGAAACTGGCAGCTCTGAAAGATTTTTCAATGCTCTTAACTGCTAAGGTATTTTTCATCCTAAGTTTCCTATTCTTGATAATATTTCCTGTCTAAGGCAGCCTAATATGGGTTTAAAAATGTGATGCTGATTTAAAAGTAGAAATCTCCTCCATTTGAGAGAATTAGCCTCAGGCGTGGATGAGCTTCCTGGCCATTTATGCAAAATAAAGTAGGCAGTTCTTTTCCCCATATACACAATCAACAAAATGGAAGTAGCCAGGTATTTTCATGTATTTCAGCAAACTAATAACCGATAATCAACAAGGACCAACTTGGATGGGAATTGAGGTAAGGGATACAATGAAAAGATAAATGTGGAAAGTGATGTATCATCTTATTTTTAGGGTCTTTATTTATTTATTATATATACAAAATTCTGCTTCCATGTATATCTGCACACCAGAAGAGGGCACCAGATCTCATAATGGATGGCTGGAGCCACTATGTGGTGCTGGGAATTGAATTCAGGACCTTTGGTAGAGCAGTCAGTGCTCTTAACCTCTGAGCATTCTCTCCGGCACGATGTGTCATCTTTTAATAAGAATTTATGAATATTAATTTTAAATAGAAAAGAGGGGACATATGGATGGCTGAGCAATTAAAAACAAATAAAGCCTCTGGTTTTTTGTTTTTCTTTTTGTTTTTACATTCCCAGAATCCATGTGCTAGCTAACCATTTGCTATAACTGCAGTCCCAAGTATCTCCTGCCTTCTTTTCCACTCTGTAGATAATGTGCACAAACACACACAAGGATACACCAAATAGCTAATTCTTTTTTTGAAATTAGAAAACAGAAAAAAAATGAAATTCTCTGCAGTGATGTCACACTGAGACAGTCAGCAAGCCAGGGTTATTTAAAGTGAACTCACTCTAGTCTTACAAGGAAGCAGCTGTGGCCATCTGTCTAGCCAGATTGCTCAGTGGTAAAAGTAGCTTTGTTCTGAGGTTAATAGAAGTCATCATAATCCTTCATCAAGCAGAGTATACAGTGCTAGTAGGTTACTTTTCCTTCAAGTTTTCTGTTTTTGTATTTTCTATCTTTCATCTATATGAATTTTGTTGTTGGTACACTTGTCTTTTAGATAAAAAATCATGAATGACACTATATTTTTCACAGTGTCATTTATTTAGTTTTCTACTAAGACCTTGTAGTACAATATGAGCATGACAGGGATCTTTCTTTCCATCATTTTTATGATTCATATAGGTTTGTGCATTACTTTGAGGAAAAATTGTCCCTATATATTTTTGCTTTTACACTGTGATTATGTTCAGGAGTGGAATTATTAATTGTGAATGCTAAGAAGAGAAAGAATAGGCAGGCATTGGTGGCACACACCTTTAATCCCAGCACTTGGGAGACAGAGGCAGGCTGATCACTCTGAGTTTGGGGCCAGCCTGGTTTCCAGAGAGAGTGCCAGGATAGGCTCCAAAGCTACACAGAGAAACCCTGACTTGAAAAACCAAAAAAAATAATGAGAGAGAGAGAGAGAGAGAGAGAGAGAGAATAGTTTATGAACATGTGCAGACTTCCTAAGTAAAATCACCATGCTTCCTTTGTTTGGGCAAATATTGTTTGGGAACCACTCCCATGCTGTCCCTCCCTCCTTCAGCAAGACAATTTTCTCATATCTTCTGTCTTGGTTGGGATAACTAAATTTACAAAGATAGGGTTTGTAGTGTTACAGGGTCACAGGGTCTGTCCTTGGTCCCCTGGGCTTGGGGAACATTATGACCAGCAATTAGCGAAGGGATGTTGGACAGTTACCTACTGTTCTTTGAGAGTAGGGGACCAGGCACCAGCCATAGAACTCCTGATTTTAGGAGGTAAATATTCTTTTACAATTATATTTTCCATTTTCATGGCATAAGTTTTTGTTTTGTTTTTGTTTGTTTGTTTGTTTGTTTTTCAAGACAGAGTTTCTCTGTATTGTTTTGGAGCCTGTCCTGGAACTCACTTTGTAGATCATTCTGGCCTTGAACTCATAAAGATCCACCTGCCTCTGCCTCTTGAGTACTGGGACTAAAGGCATGCACCACCAAAATCCTGTCAGGAACTAAGTTTTTAACCTTTTATTAATTTTAATTTTTTGGTTCCTCAGTGACCTCAATGTAAAACCACAGAACAAACCTCACCCTTTTTGTCCTTAAATCTGCCTTTAATTTTTAATACTCTGGGCACTCTTCCACCTGTGGGACATGGAATCACCCCACCCTCATACTGGGGTCAGCTGTGCAAGCTAGGTAGTCACATCACTGTTATGGTGGAAACATTCTTCTAGCCACTGCTTCCATATACTCAAAGTGTCTGGAATGTTATGGTGGAGATTCCACCCCAGGCCCCTCCGCCATCTGCCTCCAAAACCCGATGAAACTCAGAAAGCAAAATAATGACAAATAATGACCCATTCCCCAGAGGTATTCATGAACATTCCCACAGATACTTAAACCATCCCCCAGAGATCAGACTCAAAGTTTTTTGGGACTCCCTTTCCCATATCCTTTCTGGGGAACTGGAAGGCCATCCTGGAGGGCCAGTATCCATCAAATGCCAGCTTTTTCTAATTTGGTTTGATTTAGCCTGATTTGGATTGATGCATCATCACGGACACTTACTGGGGAGTACAAAGGTTTAAATTACATCCAGGAGGGCAAGGGAAGTTTCTATGGAGAAGAGAATGGTAGTAGGGTCTGCAATCTGAGAGAGGCCAGTGCTATTGAAATGTCTATTGTTGCAGATCTAGTAAAGATTAATTTTTTGTGTGTGGGAGGCACTGCCAGGGACAACAATACTGTGGCTTTAATCACACTCTTATTTTATGGGAGGTGTTCTTGTCCCTCAATCCTCACTGTCCAATTGGCCCTCCATGTGACCTGCCAGTCAGAAATTTTGCAGGGCTCTTTTGTTCCCCAGGCTTCAGGCTTGCATTTAAAGAGGAGACAGAGATTTTGTGGTGCAGTTTCTGCTGCAGGGAGCTGAGCTGAGAGTTTCAGTGATCTGGGAAACCACAACATGGTGAGCTAGGGGATTCTGTCTACAGATGGGGAGGAGCAAATGGTGAAGTTTGTCAGACAGTGTGGTGGGCCCTGCTATGTCTGGTTGGAAAACTGTGGCCAGTTTCCCTGTCTTGTGAAGTCCCATGCAGTCCATTTAAATTCTTTGATCTATGGGGATGTCTCTCAAGAACCTTGCTCTGTGGGTTTAATCAGATGTGAGCATTGGGAGTAGGGAGCTGAGTGCAGGAACACATTTATATTCAACTTCAACATTCTCGATGAATATAGGAAAGCAGCTTAGCTAACTCAGAGAGGCCAAGATTTTCCAGTATTTTCTTGACATTCAACGGTCTGCATTTACCATTTACATGTAATCTCCATTTTTTGCAGAATGTCCAGAGGCATCTCTTGTGTTGGGTAGCAGTCCCCTACTGTGCCATAATGTCAGAGAGTAGAATTGGTGATATAAAGTATTTTCCAGTGCTTAGGAAATAGTTTGTCACCCATAATACATTGAGCTGAGGGAAGACTGCCTCTGAAACACCAAAATATTGCAAGTATATGTTAAACAGTCTTGTTTGGATGCTAGAATACACATTTGTTCCAGATATTTGGCTCCAAACCATTACAAATAAGCCACCCCTGATTTACAATACGACAACATATGGAGCTATGGTTGTCTCTCCTATGTTCACTGTGTCTTTAGCTAGTGATGTTCTTGGGATACCCTGTTTTCCTTGTGTTGCATTGTTTGACTAGCATCTTTCTGAATCTCTCCCATTATATAATAGTTTTTAATGACTTTATATTATTGTCCCATTTCTTTCCTTCCTCCCATCCCATTTAAATAATATGCAAGATGTTATCATTTTTATTGGGGGGGAGTTGAGACAGGGTGTCCCTATGACATTGGAGGCTGTCATGAAATTTACTCTTGTAGATCAGGCAAACTCACAGAGAATTTCCTGAATATGTCTCCTGGTTGCTGTGTTTAAAGATGTGGGCTACTACCAGCCAGCAAGATGCTATTCTTCTTAATAAGTTTAGTTAGTCTGGGAATATCCTCTGCAATACCTCTCCAACCAATCACTTATCTTTTCTACTTTCTACTTATTCTAACTTCCATATTCCTCATGATTATCACCTCAGGAAACCGTCCCTTATATAATGCAGCTGCCCATGGAGGAAGATGTGCTGTCTAACAATAGAGGTCATTAACACATTCTTCCTAGCTCATTATCCTCTAAGTATTCACATTTCCATGAATACTACTCTTTCTATTATTATTCATTTGCCTAGAGTTTGCTCTGAATTTCAAGAACAAACTGAAAGCAATGGAGCCATCTTCCACATTCTGAATGGGGGAAAGGCTTGGGTTTTTTTGTTTGAGACCTTGTTCTTTCTTTACATTCCTAGTTGTGTGAAGTCCCTGTAACAATCAGGAAGTATCTTCAGTTCACCTCACCTCAGCATGAAATCACAGAATAAATATCTCCCTTTTTGTTCTTAAATCTTTCTTTAGTTTTTAATGTTCTAGATGCTCTTCCAACTGTGGAAGAGGCAATCACTTCACCAGTCTAATATGGTGGGCTGTACAATCTAGCTAGTCATATTGCTGTTATGGTGGAAGCTTCATTCTAGCCACTAGCTTCTGTATACCTAAAGAGTCTGGAATGTTATGGTTGAGGAGCCACCGAAGCCCTCCTGCCCCATCTTCCTCCAAATACTGCTGAAAATCAGAAAGCAAAATAATGACAAATAATTATCCTTCCCCAAGAGATACACATGAACATTCCCTCAGGGTACTTAAAAAGTCCCTGGAGAACAGAGTCATGGTTTTCTGGGTCTGGCTTTCCCATGTCTTCTCTGGGGGACTGGAATGCCATCAAGGGGTGCTGTACTCTTTAAATGTGAGCTTTTTCTTTCGTTTTTGTTTAAATAAATTGATTTTTTGTAACTTGGCTCTGTTAGGATTGAGTGTCTATTGTTAAGTTATGGCAACAGTTTTTAATGTATGGTGGATTATTTGCTAGCTTAATAGATGGCATAGGAAAGTTGTAATTGTAAAGCACCAGGAAACATACATTCAGAGCTAGATAAGTTTGTTCACAATGCCTACACAGTCTAATTCATTAAACACAATCTCCTCAAAAAGTGTGAATAGCCTAGTAACAGATACAATGTTTTCATTATTCAAATAAAATAGCAGGCAGATTAACCTAGCAGCTAACTGAAGTACAAAGAAGAAATCCCAATTAGAGCACCCAGGGTCATGATAAAATACATGTATTTAAATGTTGTACTTCAGGTTGGAATTTGGCACACGATACTAAAATCTTCCAGGAAAAAGAAAGCAGAAAAGAAGAATGGGGAGGAGTCTCACTTTATAATCTTGCTCTCAAATTGCTTAGCACTTCTCCATTTGCGGATATACTTGAGACAGTAGATGTGGTTGCAGTTGAACAGGATCCCAAAGCAGCACTCCCTGGGGTTGGCTTTCTCATAGACCACCTCCATGCAGATCCCACATACAATGTACACAAACATAAAAACATCCTACAAAGGAATCTAAAGACCACTGATGTCATGGGGTTCTAGGATTGCATCTGCTTGTCATGAGTGGCACTGGGGTCTGCTTTACAGGGAAAGTTTTGGGTATAGTGGTGTTACTGACTAAGCTATTTTTACATGTCTAAAAGACATTTATTTATTATGGTCATTACTATTACACTTCTGATTCACATATATGTTTCACCATTAATAACAGAAAGTGTACAAGAATGCCTTGGAATTAATGATGGTATAGCTTAACTTTAGACACCTGTAAATTTTAACATGTACAAGCAATTGGAAGAAAAGTTGTTAAAACAGGCATCTGAAAACATATAATTGGGCCAGGCAGTGGTGGTGCATGCCTTTAATCCCAGCACTCGGGAGGCAGAGGCAGGTGGATTTTTTTTGAGTTTGAGCTCAGCTTGGTCTAAAGAGCTAGTTCTGTGACAGCCTCCAAAGCCACAGAGAAACCCTGTCTTTAAAAACCATATATATATATATATATATATATATATTTCTAGAAGTTCTTCACTAGCCTTTTGTCCAATTCCAGGATAAGGAACAACCTTTTCATTATACCCAAGTTTGATTAAATGTAAGCTGAATGCTTCACGTAATTTATCACAGGGCTTTAGGTATGTCCCACCAAAAATTTCATGGTATAGTAAATTCTGGTGTGAAAACAAACTTATACTTTTAGGCTTTCTCAGTAGGATGGGTTAATTGTTTAGTCACACAGGACATATCATACTTCCTTGTAAACCTTAATAAGTAGTACCTGTGGTAGTCTGAATGCAATTGGCCCCATAAACTCATAGGAAATGGCACTGTTAAGATGTGTGGCTCTTTGATTTACACATATGAGAGAGAGAGAGAGAGAGAGAGAGAGAGAGAGAGAGAGAGAGAGAGAGAGAGAGAGAGAGAGATTGAGAAATGTCTTACCATCCTATTCACTATGTAGTCCAAATTGGCTTGAATTCACGGAGATCTGCCTGCAACTGCTACCATACTCAGGTATCTTCATATCTGAATATAATTTGACACCCACACATGAAAAATGACTTTAAGAGATATTGTCCTTTGCCTCTGGACTTCTTGTGAGGTAAAGCTGGAACACTTCAGTTTATTTTGGAAAAGGATATCATGATGAATCAATGGTAATCAGAGTTGGAATTTTCCCTTTAGACAGGGTTTCTCTACATATCTTTGGCTGTCCTTGAACTCAGAATGCAGATGTGTTTGGCCACAAATTCACAGAAATTTGCAAGTCACTGGCACCCAGTTTACAATAAAGGATTTGTGCCAAACCATCCTATTATAATTTTATTATTTATTTACTTATGTCTGTTTGTATGTGTGTGATTCTTTACGTGTGGTAGTTGGGCGTGCGTGTCATGGTTAGGGTGTAAATAGGAGAGAACTCTTTTGGGTGTTTCTTGTTTACACTTTGCATGTTTGAGACAGGTTCTCTTGTTTGCCATGCCACATAAATAGACTTGCTAGGATTTATTCTGTCTGCATTTTATCTGTCATCAAAAGCACTGGATTATAGGAATGTAGTGTAGCAACTGTCTTTAGAAGGCAAAAGTGAAGGGATAGTTGTAAGTTGAGCACTTTATCTGTTAAACCATTTTCACAGTTCTAAAGTTAAGTAGAAATTTTTGGAGTGAGTCTGTTTTGAGACACAGTCTCTTTCTAACCCTATCTGGCCTATAACTAATTATGTAATAGTTATGCTAGGCCCGGAACTTACAGAGATCACCTGTCCTGCCTCACGTGAAAAACACTTCAGTAAAAAGAAATTTTATCATGCATGTAGTACTAGAAAGAAAGAATTTTGGGAAAGTGTAATCTTGTGAGGGCGAACCACACTTAAGAATCGATACAAAGACGAGACACTTCCTGTTGCCTGCTGGTCAAGATGTAGGACTCTCAGCTCCTCCACCACCGTGTCTTCCTGCATGCCACCATGTCCCACCATGATGATAAAGGACTGAACCTCTGAACTCTAAAGGGACAAAGGTTAAGAGCCACTGTCCTAAACATGAAGCCATCTAGGATGGAACAGTAGAGCATCGAAGGACAGTCACATCCCACATGTAAAAATTATCTATGATGGGTAGACACTACCCTGGAGCCAGAGTCATCATCTCATGGGTACCAGATCATTCCCTTCAGGCGACAAGAACTGCTTCTGGGCCCCTTGCAGAACCACAACTGAGGTGAGACAGAGGGCTGATCCCCGCCTGATGGGGCTATAGGATCTGATAATTTGCCTTAAAACCCCAGCAACAATGGGAAAACAAATGAAGACCTATATTTGCTGTGGCTTATTACTTGCAGGTGTAAGAGTTGCTTACACCTGTAGGGATTTTAACTAATTAAAGGTTTTTAAATTGAAAAGCTGATCATTAATCTTGGTCACCTGAGGTGATAAGATCCACTTTTAGGTGCTTGGTAGCAGTGCACACTTTAACACCAGGATTCAGAAGGGAGAGATAGTGGGACTTTCTGAGTTTCAGACAAGTCTGGACTATAGAATGAATTACAAGGCCTCACACATAAAACATTTCTTGAAAACACACACAAAAGAACAACAACAAAAACAACAAAAATAAATAATCAATCAGAGAACATGATCCACTTATAACCTGGATCTCACTTTCTGGCGGGAGCCAACATATATAAACAATATTGAAGAAGGAAGCTCTCTCTTTTTCCTGCTTGTTCTAGTTGTCACTACCAAATCCCAACTTCTTTGGAATTTCTGTGTATAAGGAGACAGGCTGACATGCCCAGCCTCATGGACTGAACAATTACTGCATTCTTCACTTGATTTAGCTAAAGGCTCGAAAACAATCTACAAGATTCTTTAAATTTCCATTGGTCGGAAGCCATGGTTGGAATATAGTGACCACAGCTTGAGAGACATTCTAATGAATCTACTCTATAGATACATGGAGACATGCACTCTTCCATACCATTCATGTAGAGAAACTTAAATAATGCAGCTGTGTTTTGTTTTTTTGCACCTGCACCTGGAGGAAGATTTGCTGTCTGACAATAGAGCTCATTAACACATTCTTACTAGCTAATTGACATCCAAAGATTCAAATTTCCATGAATACTACTCTTTCTATTATTATTCATTTGCCTAGAGTTTGCTCTGAATTTCAGGAATAAACTGAAAGCAATGTAGCCATCTTCTGCCCTGCTCTCTGCTCAGCCCTGCCCCTGCTCTCTGCTCGGCCCCCCACCTCCGTCTCGGCCCCGCGGCCTCTGCTCTCTGCTCGGCCCCGCCTCTCTCGGCCCTGCTCTCACCGGCCCCGCCTCCGGCCTCTCGGCCCCGCCCCTCTGCTCGGCCTCCGCCTCGGCCCCCCCTCTCTCTGCTCGGCCTCTCGGCCTCCGCCCTGCTCTCTGCTCGGCCCCGCCTCCGGCCTGCTCTCTGCTCCCGCCCCGCTCTCTGCTCGGCCCCGGCCTCCGGCCTGCTCTCTGCTCGGCCCCCTCCGGCCTCTCGGCCCCGCCCCTGCTCTCTGCTCGCCCCGCCTCCGGCCTCTCGGCCTCTCTCTGCTCGGCCCCGCCTCCGGCCTCTCGGCCCCGCCCCTGCTCTCTGCTCGGCCCCGCCTCCGGCCTCTCGGCCCCGCCCCTGCTCTCTGCTCGGCCCCGCCTCCGGCCTCTCGGCCCCGCCCCTGCTCTCTGCTCGGCCCCGCCTCCGGCCTCTCGGCCCCGCCCCTGCTCTCTGCTCGGCCCCGCCTCCGGCCTCTCGGCTCGCTCAGCTGCTGGGCATCCGCGCTTCTCGGCCATGGAGACCCCTGGGAGTCTGGACAAGAAAGTCAAGCTGAGCGACACCGCGCAGAACGGGGGGAGTGGAGGCCGCGGGCGGGAGCGCGAGGAGCGGGGGCGGCTGTGGGAAGCGCGGGCTGCCCGTGCATCCTGCGGGAGCCGGGGGCGGGGACCCAGGCGGCGGCGGCCCCCGAGGCGAGCCCCGGGCGGGCGGGCGGGCGGGAGCTGTCTCCTAGGCTGCAGAGGCCGAGGGCTGCGGTGGAGACGGAGGAGGCGCCTCGGCAGGGGCCTGGTTTTCTTGGCTCTGCCCGGGGACTTGGCCGAGTTTGGGGCGGTGTCCACGTCTTTCCATTTCTGATTGCAGTGTGCTGAGAGCAGACCCAGCAGTGTGGCCATTCGTGACTCGGGACTGCTCAGAGCTGAGGGTCTTTGTGTCTCAGTGTTTTAAACCGGAATGCCTGACACAGACAGACTTTGAAGACTCGATTCCCGGTGACAGTTAGGTGGGGAGAGATGAATGGTTTCTAACACTGAGTAGCGACTGCCAGTTGGCCTTGTTGGCCAAGTCCTGTACCCTCAGAAGGTTCTTTCCTTCTGTCGTCACTCATTGGTTGCAGAAGCTGAGATGGTAAGCGCGAAGGTGGAGACCGTCCCACTTTGGAGGCTGCAAAGGCCTTGGTTTTAGGTTTAGATGGAATTTTTTATTCCACAGCTAACAGGATCCTGAGGTTTAAATTCAGTCTTGCAAATCATCGCTTGCCCTTGGCAAGTCAGGGGGAAGAAAAAAGCTGTTTCAGGCAGATGTTCTTTTGAAGTCATTAATTTACCATGTGTGCCATCAGGACCAGGAATTCTTACTGTCTCCTTTCTCCTTAACTTCTTAGAAGGTGGGGGGGGGGTGGCAGAGATAAAGGGAGAGCAGGATATTGGAAGGAGACCTGGATTTCTGGCCTGGGCTCTAGTCCCAGCCTTGCCATTTGTAAGTTGGACGATCTTGAGGCAAGTCAGTCTACTTTGAATCTCAGATGACTGAGGGTGTAACAGTGTGCCCTTTGTAGGATTGTTTTTATGAGAAGAGAACTTAAAGAACTTTAAAGGGCGGAGAAACAATTCTACATTTCTATTTTATGAGTAGAGAAGAAAGTTGATTAAATTGGAGTATTTAAAAATAATTTCAGTGGGGCCTCTGGCAGTGAGTCAGTATTTATCCCTAGTATACGGATGGACTTTGGGAGCCCATTCCACATAGAGGGATGCTCCTCAAACTAGGCCCTGGTCAAGATGATATGACAGACTTCGAAGATTCCCCATGGAAGGCCTCACCTTCGTTGGGGAGCATAAAGAGGGTGGGATAGGGGCTGGTGTGGGACAGGTTAGGAGGGGAGGAAGAAGGGACTGGGATTGACATGTAAAACAACCTTGTTTCTAAATAAAAAAGGAAATATGATTTCAGTAAAAAAAAGAATTGATACAAAGACATATGACAGTTTTGGTGACTTTGCAACTGATATTTCAGTGGGTTATTAGGTAGCTCTCTCTCTCTCTCTCTCTCTCTCTCTCTCTCTCTCTCTCTGTGTGTGTGTGTGTGTGTGTGTGTGTGTGTGTGTGTGTGTGCCTTTCCCTCTGTATATATCTCACTGTGTACATCTATTTGTCTACCTCTATTTCTATGCTTCTCTTTGATGAAAAGATCATAGGTCAGTTTCTGCTTGGACTTGGCTGAGATTCTGATTTAATCAGGTAAAAACATGGATCAGAAGACTTCTGCACTATGCCTTACACTACATGAGATTCACAATTCTGTCCTTGTAATCCTTACAAAATTACTGCTGACATCTGGAAAAGGAGTAAATCCATCTTCAAAATGTTTTTTTTTCATTTTTGTCATCATACATTGCCCATTGATATATGAGATATCACTAAATTAGGAAGGTTTTCTCTGTCTACACAGAAAGGTATATCAATTTTGTGTGGTGGTTAATATTGATTTTTCAAGATGATAAGATCTAGTTCAGTCAAGGGACACTTCTCCAGGCACAAATATAAGGGCTTATCTACATCTTATTTTTCTCAGTGTGTGTGTATGAGACATGAGCTTGTACATTTAGTTCGTTGAGATGAAAAGACTCTTCCCCCTTCTGGAAATGATAGCAACATTCCAGTCCATTACATTGGTACTGGATTATATAGTAAGCACCAACATGTATCATTATCACCATTCTCAATCTTTGGAATGACTCCCATGTTGTCGTTGCCTCCTTCAAGCAAGACAATGTCTCATGTCTTTTGTCTGGATGATTGAGATAGCTATGCTGGAATTACCTAATTCACAAAGAGTTGCTTTCACCTGAGGGGATTTTAATTAATTAAAGTTTTTCAATAGGAAAAGTGGTCATTAATCTTGATCACATGAGGTGATAAGGTCCACCTTTAGGTGCTTGGTAGAAGTGCACACTTTAACACCAGAATTCAGGAGGAAGAGGTAGTGGGACTTTCTGAGTTTCAGACAAGTCTGGACTATAGAATAACTTCCAGGGCCTCACACATAAACCATTTCTTGAAAACACACACACACACACACACACACACACACACACACACACACAAAACAACAGCAACAAAAATAAATATTCTTCAAATGGAGAATATGATCCACTTATAACTGGATCTCACTTTCTGGCAGGAGCCAACATATATAAACAATATTAAAGAAGGAAGCTCTCTCTTTCTGCCTGCTTGCTCTAGTTCTCACTACCAAATTTGTTCCTTTA
This sequence comes from Cricetulus griseus, assembly GCF_003668045.3. Taxonomy (NCBI): domain Eukaryota; kingdom Metazoa; phylum Chordata; class Mammalia; order Rodentia; family Cricetidae; genus Cricetulus; species Cricetulus griseus. Next base: position 7,652,276 of record NW_023276808.1, read on the forward strand.
CTAGCATTAGAGCCAACTTCTTTGGAATTTCTGTGTATAAGGAGACAGGCTGACATGTCCAGCCTCATGGACTGAACAATTACTGAATTCTTCACTTGTTTTAGCTAAAGGCCCAAAAATAATCTACTAGATTCTTCAAAATTCCATTGGTAGGAAGCCATGGTTGGAATATAGGGACCACAGCTTGTGATACATTCTAATGAATCTACTCTATAGATACATGGAGACATGCACTCTTCCATACAATTCATGTATAGAAACTTAAATAATGCAGCTGTGTTTTGTTTTTTTTGCACCTGCACCTGGAGGAAGATTTGCTGTCTGACAATAGAGCTCATTAACACATTCTTACTAGCTTATTGACATCCAAAGATTCAAATTTCCATTAATACTACTCTTTCTATTATTATTAATTTGCCTAGAGTTTGCTCTGAATTTCAGGAATAAACTGAAAGCAATGGAGCCATCTTCCAACCTACTGATGGGGGAATACCTATTTTTTTGTTTGAGATCTGGTTCTTTCTTTACTTTCCTGGATGTGTGAAATCACTGTGACAACCAGGAAAAGTATCTTCAGTTCATCTTACCTCAGCGTAAAACCACAGAACAAACATCTCCTTTTGTGTCCATAAATCTCTCTTTAATTTTTAATATTCTTGGAACTCTTCCAGTGACAGGGAATTACTCCACCCACCTACTGTGGTTGGCTATACAAGCTAGATAGCCATATTAATTTTATGGTAAAGCTTCATTCTAGCCACTGGCTTCTATATACCCAAAGAGTCTGAAATCTTATGGTGGAGTTGCCACCCAAGCTACTTTCCCACATCTTTCTCCAAAATCTGCTGCATCTCAGAAAGCAAAATAATGACAAACAATGATGCTTCCCACAGAAATACTCATGAACACACCCACAGAGTTCTTAAACAATCCCCCAGAAACAAGACTCATGGTTTATTGAATCTACATTTCCCATTTCCTCTCTGGGTTACTGGAAGGCCATCCAGGGGTGCTGAATCCATTAAAAGTGAGCTTTGTATTTTTTTGTTTGTTTAAATGAACTTATTTCTTGTAACTTTGCTCTGTTTTCATTTGTGTTTTTTGTTCAGTTATGAGAAAAGTTTTTAATTTGTGGTAGATTATTATCCAGCTGAATGGATGGAATAGGAAAGTGTTGAATGTAGTACACCAGGAAACATACAGTCAGAGCTAGATAAGTTTGTTCATGAAATGTAAACTCTCTAATCCATTAAACACAATCTCCTCAAAAAGCACAAGGAGTCTACAAACTGATACTCAGGGTTAGCTCATTCAAATAAAATAAACAGATGGACTAAGCAGAAAGCTAGCTGAAGTACAAAAAAAATCCCTTTGGAACACCCAGGTTCATGATAAAATACATGCATTTAAATGTGGTCCTTCTGGTTGGAAGTTGGCACAGATAATAATTTCTTCCTGAAAATAGAAAGTACAAATATAGATTGGGGAGGAGTCTCACTTTATGATCTTGCTCTCAAATTGCTTAGCACTTCTCCATTTGTGAATGCACTTGAGACAGTAGGTGTGGTTGCAGTTGGACAGGATCCCAAAGTGGTCCTCACTGGGATTTGCTTTCCCATAGACCCCCTCCATGCAGAACCCACATACCATGTCCTTGCTGTGCTGCACAGAAAAAGAGACCTCCATGTGCTTCTCATAAACTCAATGCAAGAGTTTATGTGTTGTGACCTCTGGGCAGCATCTATTGGGTGCAGGACCTGCAGACCACACATGTCACAGGAGTCTCTGGAGACACACACAGTTTTCCCCATAGTGACACTATCCCACTGCAGCATAGGGCAGAGCTGCTTCTTTGTCTCCACCTCAGGTGTCTCCTTCTCTCACTCTTTCTTGGTCTCTGAGCCCTGCATGGGTACTTCAGCAGTGGCTTGTTGTGTTCATATCTGCAGTTGTCTCCATAAACACAGACCCTCTTTGAAAATCCTTTCACACTACACCATATGGACTGTCAGAGAGGTCATGGGAGCATGGAAAGTTATCTCCTTCCTTACAAACCCGATGCTGAAAATATCTGCAGGTGATCTGTTTCTTCCAGCCACTGCTACTGCTGCTGTCACCTCCCCCTCCACCCATCCCCATAGCGAGGGCAGCAACTGAGGAAATCAGGGTGAGGGAGCCCTCTGCTACCGCAGCTGCTCTTGCTCCTAATGTTGTGGCTGTTGTTCCAGGAAGCACAGTCCCCACCATTACTGATTATCCCACAAATCAATAGCCTCTGAACTTCAGGATCAAATACTTGTTCTCTGGCTGAGACTGAAGAGGTGGGGGGGGAGGAAGAGAGCCTAATCTCTCATGTGAGATTTTTCTGATTCGCTTTGATTTGGTCTGATTTGCATTGCTGCATCCCCTGACAGGGTTATTTGGGGTATAGAGACTTTTCAATTATACCCAGGAAGACAAGGGGAAGTTGCTATGGAGACCAGGAAGATAGCAGGGTCTGTAATTGGAATCAGGGGCCATGTTGTTGAAATGCACATCTTTGCAGATCTAGTAAAGTTTCTTTTCTTCTGTTTGAGGCATGACCAGGAACCACAATACTGTGTCTTTAAGCACACTCTAACCCTATGGGAGGTGCTCTTGTCACTCAAGCCTCGCTATCCAATCAGGCCCTCCGTATGACCTGCCAGTGAGCAGAGGTGTAGTACTCATCCTGTAACCAGGCTTCAGGCTTGACTTTGAAGAAGAGCCAGCAGTTTTGTGTGCTGTAGTGAAGATGCTGCTCCAGGGAGATGATCTGAGAGCTTCATTCATCTGGGAAACCACAAAATGGTGAGCTAGGGGATGCTGTCTGCATATGGGGAGGAGCAGATGGCCAGGTGTGGCAGACAACTTGGTGGGTCCTCCCTGTATCTGGGGGGAGAGTGCGGCCAGATTCCCTGTCTTCTAGAGAACAGATTCCCTGTCTTCCTATGTGGTCAATATAAACTCTTCAACCTATAGGAAGGTCTCTCAATAACTTTGCTCTTTGATCACAGCATTGGTATCAGGGAGCTTGGTGTAGGAGCACGTTTCTAGTCAACTTCAACATTCTTGATGTACATATGGAAAGCAGCTTGCCTTACTTAGACAACTTTTTCTAGTACCTCCTTGATATTACACATTCTGCATTTAACATTTACATGTAATATACATCTATCATTAATTTTGTTCAGGTTGTCCTTGGGTATCTCACATGATCTTCAGCAGTCCCCTATTATGCCATAATGTAGGAGAGTAGAATTGGTGATATAAAGTATTTACCAATGTTTAGGATATAGTATGTCTCCCAAAATATAATTGAGCTGAGGGAGGACTGCCTCTGAAACACCCCAAAATAAGTGTATGCTAACCAGCCTTGTTTCGACGCTAGTATACACATTTTTTTTCACTAGGATTGTCCAGGAATTTGTCCAAACCATTACAAAGAAGCCCTTCCTGATTTAAAAACAAGCCGTTAGGCCCTTCCCATATCAAATAGCAGGCATCTGAAAAGCTGATCAAGGAGGCATTACAGGGTCACAACAAACCATAAATCCTACTGTCATAAAATCTGTTTTTTTCCTGAGAAATAAACATTTTTGACAGGTATGCAATGTAACAGCATGTGACAATTATTTGAAATAAAATAGAGTTGTGTTTAGAACTTACCTCATTACACAAAACTCTCATTTGAGCCCTCAGGCTGGAAAGACTTAGTAACAGCCTAAGACTTGGGCTTGGGAGATTTCCTAAGGGCCTGAAGTATTGACAATAAAACAGAGCTCCTTCTCTAAAACTTGCAATATATTTGGGAGAGGTGGTAATGGTCTGGGGTCAGGGACTTTTGGAAGGGTTGTGGCAAATCATGAGATTCCCAAATCATCCCACCATATGGAGCTATTGTTGTCTGGCCTAAGGCCACTGTGTCCTTAGTCAATAAAGTTCTTGGGAAAATGTTTCCCTTGTGTGGCATTGTTTGACTCTTCTCCTGATTTTCTCCAATTATATGATAGTTTTTGATAATTTCATATAATTCTATCTTTTTCTTCCATCCTTCTACCCCATTTAAGCAGTGTACAAGACACTATTCTGTTCTAGAAGATTAGTCTGGGACATATCCTTTGCAGTACCTACCCAAACTAGTGTTTATCTTTTCTACCTTCTACTTGTCCTATCTTTCATAACCCCTATGACCTTCACCTCAGGATCCTCTCAATAAGAATGACCTGTTCTTTCAGGTCAAGTAGGTACTTAAGAAATTATTTGGGGAATGTCCGTGCCATGTGATTGTATTTTACTTAACTGCTAGTATCCACTTCCTAGGACTGGTATTTTCTGTCTTTTGGTGTTCATCTTTAGAGTAAAAGTATCAAAAATATTTATTGTGCTCAAATATAAGTCTATAGTCTCTGGATCACATGGTCATAAAGCCTGTTTCAACTTTTCAAAATAATTTTTGAGATTATGAATGCATCATATTCACATTGTCTTTTCTGCCTCAAAGTCCTATTAAAACTACATTGTTTTCTAATTTCTGGCCAGTTTTTCTTTAACTCCATTACACAGTAACACCTGATACTGTGTGATGGTGACCTGGGTTTGGTTGCAGGATTTTCCAGCTCTGAGGCAATGGGTTTGCTGCAATGGACATTGTGTGTGTAATGGATAATGAATACAAAGGACCCTGTGCGTTGGATGAGGAATAGGATGTGCTGTACATGAGAGGAGGAATGACTACTAAAATACAAACTTTCTAGACTAGGGCTCTGTCTACTGTGCTGTAAGGACAGAGGTGGAAGGACTGTGATATCTGAGTCAATTGATATGGGGGTTCTGGGGGAGGTTTGCTGTCAGGATAACTAGTGGCAGGTGTTTTGTGGTTTCTAACCATTGTTATCTTCTGGCTTTGCTGAACTGAATTATAGGAAAAAACACAAGCTATACCATGGCGATTATATGGTTTTCAGAGCAGGTCTTTTGAGCCATCATTTCATTTATTTATTTAGTTAGTTATTGACTACTTGTTTTTCAAGAAAATTTTTCCCTCTGAAACATTCATGGCTGTACTGGGACTCACCTTGTAGACCAGTCTGATAAGAACTCACAGAGTTCTTACTGCCTCTGACTCCCAAGTGCTGTTATTAAAGGCATGTGCCACCAACACCCAGTAAGCTTTCAATGTGCTTGGGATTTGAATGGAACATGAGACAGAGGGTAGTTCCGTTGGTATATGTGGTGAAATGGGCAATGACCTTTTTCCTCTGTGCTTCTCAGGATGGACTTACTGGGTAATGGGAGATTCTACAGTGATGCCATGGGGGGATATATTTCTTGCAGTATCACTGTCTAGTGTTCACATGTGGGCATTGCTTTTGGTTGCATTGGGAAAACAAATTAGAAAACTATAGATTTGGTTTCTAGAAGTTCTGAATAATGCATTCTGTTTTCATGTTTGTATTACAAATGTTGCAAATAGTTTAGGAACTTGTAGAAAAATGGTTATGTGGATTGTCTTTCATGAGTACTTTATTAGAATGCTTGTAACTTAGTATTGCAAATAACCACAATGATGTGATTCAGTGAAGATAAGTTCCAGGGGAGAAAAAGAGTTTCTGATGTGCACAGGTAGCTCAAGTGTACCAGGTGCTCTACAGGTATATATGGCAGATTCCCAGTTATGTACCATAGGGCGTGGGATCAGATTTAAACTAACATTTCTTTTTCTTTGCGTTTTTCATTTTGGTTCGGGAAGCATTTCTATCCTTTTTCGATTTATATTAGAAACAACATTGTTTTACATGTCAATCTCAGTTTCCTCTCCCCTCCTCCTCCCCTGCCCCTCACTGACCCCTTATTCTATCCCCTTTCTTGTCCCCAGTGAAGCGGAAACCTTTCATGTGTGGTCTTTAATGTCTGCCATATCATTTGGAGCAAGGCATAGGCCTAATCCTCTAAGCTGAGGCGGTGTTTCTTTATGTGGAATGGGCTCCCAAAGTCCCTTCATACACTAGGGATAAATTCTAATCTACTACCAGAGGCCCCATAGATTACCAAGGCCTCCTAACTGACACCCATGTTCAGGGGACCTGGGTCAGTCCTATGCTGTTTCCCCAAGCTATCAGTCTATGGTCCATGAGCTCCTACTTGTTTTGGTCAGCTATTTTTGTGAGTTTCTTCAGCCTGGTCTAGACTCATTTCCTCATCACACCTATCTATCTTAAGCTAGATTCCAGGCTCAATGTTTACTGAAATTGTCTGCTTCGGTTTCCATCAGCTATTGAATGAATGCTCTAGGATGGCATATCAGTTAGTCAACTATCTCATCAGAGAAGGGCATTTAAAGTAAACTCTTGAATACTGCTTAGATTGTCAGTTGCTGTCATTCTTGTAGATCACTGGACCTTTCCCTAGTGCCAGATTTCTCATTAAACCTATAATGGCTGTGTCTATTATGGTATCTCTTTTCTTGCTCTGCTGTATTCTACCACTGACTCCTTCTTTCTGCTTCCTCAATTCCTCTTCTACCCTCCTCTTCTCCCCTTCTCATTCTCCTAACTCCCTCTCTCCTCGCCCATGCTCCCAGTGACCTCAGGAGACCTTGTCCCTTTCCCCTTCTCTGGGGGTAATGTGCATATCTCTCTTAGGTTTCTCCATTTCCTAGCTTTTCTGGGAGTGTGGACTGTAAGATGGTAATCCTTTCTTCCATGTCTAAAAACCATACACAAGTGAGTACATACCATGTTTTTTTACTAGGTTTCATCACCCAGAATACTTTCTTCTACTTCTACTTCCATCCATTTCCCTATTAATTTTAAGATGACATTTTTCTGCTCCATTATGTAAATGAACCATATTTTGTGTATTCATTATTCAGTTTAAGGTCATCTAGGTTGCTTCCACTTTGTAGCTATTACAAATAATGCTGGTTTGAACATAGTTGAACAGATGTCCTTGTTGTATGAATATGCCTCTTTTGGCTATATGCCTACAAGTGGAAATGCTGGATCTTGTGGTACTCTGATTCCCATTTTTCTGAGGAACCACTGTACTTATTTCCATAGTGGCTGTGGGACTTTCCATTTCCACCAGCATTGGAGGAGTGTTCTCCTTTCTCCACATTGTCTTCATCATAAACTGTCTTTGTTGTTTTTGATTTTAGCTATTCTGAAAGGAGCAGTATGCTACCTCAGTGGTGCTTTGATTTGCATTTCCCTGATGGCTAAGGATGTTGAACACTTTCTCAAGTGTCTTTCAACCATTTTGGATTCCTCTATTGACAAGTATCTATTTCTGTATCTCACTTTTTAATTGGATTTTTTGATGTTTTGGTATGAGCTTCTTGTTTTCTTTGTATATGTTGGAAACCAGCCCACTGTGAAATGTGGGGTTGATGAATATCTTTTTCCATTTTATGGGATGCTGTTTGTTTTGTTGACTACATTTGACTTACAGAAGCTTCTCAGTTTCAGGAAGTCCCTTTTATTAATTGTGGATCTTTGTGTCTGGGCTACGGGTGTTGTGTTCAGGAAGTGTTCTACTTTACAAATTCTTCTAGGATACCTACTACATTCTCTTCTAAGAGGGTCAGTGTGGCTGGATTTATGCTGAGGTCTTTGATACATTTAGACTTTTGTTTTGTGCATGGTGATAGATAAGGATCTCTTGCAGTCTTTTACATACCAGCACCCAGTTATGCCATCACTATTTGTTGAAGATACTTTCTTTTTTACATTGTATAATTTTATCTTCATTGTCCAAAAACAGGTGTCCTTTTTGGGGTGATTCTAGACAGGGTTTCTCTGTGTAGCTTTGGAGACCAGGAGACCAGGCTGGCCTTGAACATGCAGAGATCTGCCTGCCTCTGGAAGAAGTTGACAGTATCAAGACTTTAAATGGCAAAATTCATAAGTGGTCTCTATAGAGCTTAATTGGCTGTAGTTGTAGGACCCAAAAGACAGGGATGCCAGAGTAATGGCAGACCCTGGCGGCCAAGGTGAGGATTTCAGTGGGTACCAGTCTCTGCAGGGCACCATGCAGTTGGTCTGACCTATCTGCCTTGAGATATGTGTGTCATAGAATATTCAGGCTAAAGCTCATGGCTCTTGGGACACAATGTACCTACTGGTTCCTGATGAACTGATGAACTCCATCAGGAAATCAAGCAATCAGGCTAATCTGTATTTCTCCATATGATTTCTTAGTAAACTAGGAAGTACATAAGCTTAACAAGAAAATTGTTCTTAGACATTAATCTTTTTTTACCCTATATGGCTTGCAATTTCATGTTTTCCTGGTAACTAAAACTGAATTGATCCTGTAAATTGCCACTATCTTATGTTTCTGACACAGATATAAAAGTCTGTTTTCTGTCAATAAAACAGTCATATTCTTGTCTTGCTGTGGCACTCTAGGCCAAACCTGGCTGCTTTCCTTTTTGATTGTATTGGCTGATCTTGGCCTGGTCAGTAATCACAGGTTCTTAGAAGATTTCATGAAATATTTAGCTAGAGTTCATCTATGTGATATTTTGGCCCTGAATTTTTCTTAATCTCTACACTTCTCAAGAAAGTGAATAATGCTGTGTTTAAGAGTAATTGGCTGATTGATGTCTTAGACAAATTATTGCTTCTGTTGATGGTTATTACTGTTGAGTCATTCAGGTCTACAGTGAAAAGGACACAAGAAGGAACATATGAAAGTCTCTATTTTGTTAAGGAAAAGAGCATTAGTAGTTTCTTATGGCAATCCATTGATGGGAAACAGAGTATTTTTCAAGGTTTTTAACAGCATTAAAAAAGAGTCCTGCTCTGCATTTAAAGTCTACCAAGGTAGCCCAAGTTAACGACTCTATCCAGCAGTGCTTTAACATTATAGAAGGAATAGGTAAAGTAATTTCTTGTCTCAGGAGCAACATTATTCAAAAACTGTCAAATTTGATCCAACCTTGGTAGGGTCCACAAAATCATGGCAGAATCATCTATTTTTTTACTGACTATGTAAACAATAAAGATGCAAATTATACAGATGATGGATTCTTCTTCTGTGGTCAATTCTTCACAATATGACACATCTATGTTTTGGAATGTCAGACTCAAAATGAAGAGTCTGTGAGAGTTCACTGCATGAAGCTGTGAAGATGAAGCTGAGTTGTATTTGAGACCACAGGATGTTGAGATATCCATGCTATGAGACATCTGTCATAGACACTTTCATATGAGGAATGGAAGTAGCAAACATATGAGATAGATAAGGTGTCCTGGGGATTGTGTAGCATTTTGATGATATTTTCATAATAAAGCTTGTATAGCATCAGAGAGCAGAGCTACCAGTTAAGTGACCAAAAAATATCATAGAGGTTTGGAAAATTGTGGAGAGATTGGAGACAGGAATTAGTAAGGAGGCACTGAGACAGGATCCTTCTCTGTATTTTATTGATAAATTGAAGAGGTAGGAGTCACTGATGGCTGCTCAACTGGTTCTCTGTTCTTTCTGGTTCTTACCCCCATATATGACTTCTGATTTTTTCTTAATAAATATTACATATTCCAGGTGATGATGGTGCCAACCTGTAATACCAGCACCTATGAAGCAGTGGTAGGTGGGTCTTTGTGAGTTTGAGACCATCCTAAAAATACTGTTTCCAAGAGAGGCTCCAAAGACACAGAGAAACCCTGCCTCAAAAAACAAAATAAGAAAAAAATGATTACTTAAATTAACACTTTATGAAATTCCTCAAAAGATATGCTCAGTAAACTCAAAGGGGGTAATTAAGACTTCCAGAGATAGATTAAATATTAGATTATTAGCTTTATATTTTTTCAAATGCTACTGAAATGGAAAAAAACAACATTGGGAGATATTAGATTAAAAAACTGCTAAATTAAAGCAACCTATATACTTTAGAGAAACTTTGAGCTCTGACTAAAACCAAGATAGGTTTTACATCAGGGAAGAGGTTTTGCTTTGGTTTCCCCTGGGGATGTGAGAGTGGGGGTGTGGGGGACCCAATGCCCATTAAAAATGATAAAGATTATAGTCAAAGGAAAAAAGATTTCTTAAAACAGACATTTGTCATCAAACAGCATTGCCATGCAATCTAAACTAATTCATGAGACTAACTGATGGTTTTCATTGGATTGAATATAACTTGCCAAGATGAGAAATCTGCAAAGGTATGTTGAAGAACGTTTTGTTTTGTCTTTCAAAAACATAATATTCTCCAAAGAAGGAATGTAAAGACCACTGGTGTCGTGGGGTTCTAGTACTTTGTCTGCTAGTCAAGAATATGTGTGTCACTGGGTTCTCCTTTTCTTGGACAGTTTTGGGTTTAGTAGTAGTACTGAGTAAAATATTTTTCCATGTCTAAAAGACATTTATTTGCTATTATCAATACAATCAGGATTCTGATTCACATATATGTGAATATATACCAAAAATATAGTAGAATGCATTGGAATTTATGATGGTATGGCTTATCTTTAGGCACATGAAAAAGCAGGAAAAATACAAGTTTAACATGTATAAGTCATTGGAAGCAAAGTTGTTAAAACAGGCTACTCAAGAAATATTACTAGTGTGAAAAAATTTCCTCACTAGCCTCTCTGTCCAATTCAAGGATAATCCACAATGTGTTAACTATTCCCAAATCGTGTGAAATGAAAGCTGAATACTTCAGGTAATTTGTCATGGGGCCTTAGGTGTGCCCCAGCAAAAATTTCATAGTCTAATAAATTCTGGTGTGAAAACGAATTTAAAATTTAGTCTTTCTCATTAGGATGGGTTCATTATTCATTCAAACAAAAGGACATATCATACTTCCTTGTGAACCTTAATGCATAATACCTGTGCTAGTCTGAATGTAATTTCCCCCATAAACTAAAGGGAATGACACACTTATGAGTTTGCTTTATTGCTGTAGAATGGAACTGTTGAAGCAAGTGTGTCACTGGGGCGGGGGTGCATACTGAGATCTTATATATGCTCATGCCATGAACAATATCCCAGACCACTTCCCTTTGCCAGTGGTCAATATGTGTAATGCCTAGCTCTTTCTATAGCACCATGTCTGACTGCATTTTACCATGTTGCAACAAGATAATACTTAACAAAACCTCTGAAAATGTAAACCACCCAATTAAATGTTTTTCCTTTAAAAAATTAGCCATAGCCAGAGTGAAGTGGTGCATGACTTAAATCCCAGCACTAAGGATGCAAATGCAGGTGGGTCTCTGTGAATTTAATACCAGCCTGGTCTACAAGAGCTAATTCCAGGACAGCCTCCAAAGCTACAGAGAAAACCTGTGTCATAAAAAGAAAATAAAATATTAGCCATGTACATAGTGTCTCTTTATAGCTATACAAACAAAAACTTGGTCAATACATGATTCATTACCCTTTGGAGAGGAAATTTGGGAAATCCTGACAAATTTCATTATACAAGTACAATTTATACATAGGCTTGTGAACTTGATTATTATGTGTTTTTAATAGAAAACCTAGTTTTCAATTACAGCGATTCTTTATTTCTTTTTTTGTGGGACTTCTAACAGTTCGAGCAGGAGTTGTATTTTTTTTGCTTTTCTTTTTTATTTGAATTATAAACAAGATTGTTTTACATGAAAATCCCAGTTCCCTTCTCCCTCCCATCCTCCTCTATCTCCCGCCCAACTAGAACCAACCTATCATATATTCTTTCTCCTCCCTCTGGAGGGTGAGTCCTTCCATAGGGTGTCATCAGAGTCTATCGTTTCATTTGAGATAGGGCCTAGACCCACCCCCATGTGACTTGACTCAGGGAGTATCCCTTCATGTATAATGGGCTCCCAAAGTCTACACACATGCTAGGGATAAGTATTGAACTACTACCTGAGGTCCTGTAGATTTCCGAGGTTTCCTCACTGAAACCCATGTTCCTGGGTTCTGCATCAGTCTTATGCTGGTTTCCCAGCTATCAGTCTGGGGACCAATAGCTGTTGATGTTCAGGTCAGCTGTTCATGTGGGTTTCAGCAGTCTCGTCTCCTCTTCTCATCACTCTTCCTTCTCTGCAACTGGATTCCAGTTCAGTTCAGTGAGTAGTTGTGGGTGTCTGCTTCTACTTCCACCAGCTGCTAGATGAGGGCTATCGGGAGGCACATAAGTCAGTCATCAATCTCATTATCAGGGAAGGGCATTTAATGTATCCTGTGCTCTATTGCTTAGATTGTTAGCTAATGTCATATTTGTACATCTCCAGACACTTGTTTAGTGCCTGATTTTTATTTCATGTAACATACGATAATAGCTATTTAACTCATTAACCCAAACCCAACACTGTCAGAGCCTGGAACCAAGCTACTCTGCCACACTGGGCTCCCTTCACCCCTCTGGCCCGCCCCGGGACCGCCTACCACCGCTGTGGCTGCACTCGATCCATGCATTCATCCGTTTATTAATTTATTCATTCATTTGTTCGTTCATTCGTTTATTTTTTTATGGACTCCTAGGCGGTAGCAAGCACGTGATAGCTGGCGAGCTCATGAATGACTCCCCAGCTTCCACTTAGCTTGCCCCTCTTGGCTAGCTGGCTAGCCTGCTGGTTGTTCCTAAACTGCAGTGCTGCCTGCTGTTGCCTGGCTGCTGTCTGCATTCAGTTCACTGGATCACTCACCTCGCTGAGTCACCCATTCACTGATTCACTCCCTCATTCCCCTGCAAAGCCAGCCTGGTGAGCCAGCAGTTCACAGAGAATATTCCCTGCAGCCTGCACAGAACTGGCTTGGGACTACATTTCCCAGTGTGCCCTGTGCTCCTAACACACCTCTCTTCTTCCCACCAGCCTCAGGCTTCAACCCGTGTTAGAAACCATTGGACACTGTTTGGTTTCTTTCCTGCGATTTTTTTCCTGGGGTGGAAGAAAGGCAAGGGAGGGGAGAGGAGGATAGTGTAATGAAGAAAGGTAGGATGTGGAGCCCTTTGCTTCATCTGCGTGCTGTGTCTCCCAAGTGAGCTTTTTCCAATTCATTTTGAGTTGATGTGATCTAGATTGCAGCATCCTCAGAGAGGCTCTTTGATGTGTAGAAACTCTTCAACTTCCCCTGGAGGAAAACGGGAAGTTGCTATGGAGACCAGGAAGCTGTCAGGGTCTGCAAACTCAGCCTGGGGCGAGTACTATTGAAATGCAAATTATTGCAGATCTACAAAAAGGATTTTTTTTCTTGTGTGGGAGGCGTGGCCAGGAACCACAATACTGTGGCTTTAAGCAAAAGCTGAACCTTTTGGAGGTGTTCTTCTCACTCAAGCCTCACTATCCAATCAGGCCCTCCATGAGACCTGCCAGTCTGAAGAGTTCCTGGGATCTTCCTGAAACCAGGCTTCAAGTTTGTTTTGAAGAGGTGATAGCAATTTTGTTTGCTGTGGTGCGGTGCTGCTGCTGCTGAGCTGAGAGCTTCATTGATCTGGGAAACCACAAAATGGTGAGCTAGGGGATGCTGTCTACAGATTGGGAGGAACAGATGGTGGGGTGTGGCAGATAGTGTGGTGAGTCCTCCCTGTATCTGTGGGGAGAGTGCAACCTGATTCCCTGTCTTGTAAAATCCAATTTGACCCCTGTAAATTCTTTGAACTTGGAGGGGTGACTCTCACTAACTTGGCTTTATGGACATAATTTGATGAGAGTATTAGGAGCAGGGAAAACTGAAGGTCTGGTTTCTAGAAGTTCTGAATTTTGCATTCCATTTTCAGTCTTGTATTATAAATATTGCAAATACTTTAGGAACTTTTAGAAAAACGGTAATGTTGATTGTCTTTCATGAATACATGATTAGAATGCTTGTAACTTGGTGGTGCAACTAACCACAATGATGTGATCCAGTGAAGCTTAGTTCCAGGGGAGAAAAGGAATTTCTAATGTGTAGAGATTTCTCAAGTGTGCATGGTGCTGTGCATGTAGATTGGGCAGTTTCCATGTGATGTGTCATTATCCATGAACCCAGATTTAAAATGTAACACAAGTCTCAAGTCTCTGGAGCACGTGGCCATAAGGCCTGTTTCAAGTTTTCAAAATAATTTTTGAGATGATAAATAAATCATACAATCTCTTTTCTATCTCCAAGCCCAATCAATACCCCATTGTTTTCTAATCTGTGGTCTGTTTTTCTTTAGCACAATTTCACAGTAACCACAGTTAGTGTGTGAATTTGAGCTGGAAAGATTCTGCTCTCTGAGTCATAAGGTGGCCCTGGGCAATGTGGGTCTTTTTAGGGCTGTGTTAACAGTGAGGAATACTATTGTCAGGTAATTTTGGGATTCTTGCCATGGTTTCTTCTGCCTTTGCTGAAATGAGTTATAATAGCACAATCTATACCTTGGTGACTGTATGGTGTTCAGAGCAGGTCTGTTATTTTATTTAGTTATTTAGTTATTGACTGCTTGTTTTTCAAGACAGAGTTTCCCATATTTATGCCAGCACTAATTGTTGAAGATGCCCCTTTTTATCTTGTATAATTTTGCTTCATTGTCCAACATCAGGTATTCATACTTATGTGTGACCATATCATGGTTTTCAATTTGATTACATTTGTGTACCTGTGTTTTAAATTATTTTTCTAGTTTGTTTTGTTATTGAGCATCAGTGGGGTTGTATGCACATGAAACAAAAGAAAATATAAGGAGCTTCTGATCAATAGTCAGAGATCACCTTCATTTCTGGAGAGAGTTCTAGGGCATGGTGCTTCTCTTTTGGAAGAAATATCAGTAGCCCTAGGGTCAGAAACAATAGTTCAAGGGTCGTTTGAGTTAATTTTGTGAAAGTTGTGAAGTCTGTGTCTATTTAATTTTTATATCCATAACATCATAGGGATGTTATACTCATAACATCATTGGTGAAGATCAGCCTTTTCCTTTCCTCTGTTTTGTTCCGTCTTTTGATTAATAGTTGACAATATTTACCTGCCTTTTTTCTTGGCATTTTCTCACGGATCCTTTCATTCTTTCCAAAATATTTTATATATTTTTGATTGTTGTACTTTGTGACAAGTTTAGACCTCATATTATGTGAATCTGTGTACTGATTTTTTGTACTGTATAATTTAACCTATTTATGTACATTTACATAAAAATGTTGGACCTTCAGCAATGTATCTTCATGAAATTTCTTATGTTATCAGTTATGAATGTTTTGCTTTTGGGTGAAGTTGCTTTGGATAGAAGGTTTACTTTTTATCTTTATCTTAGATGGTTGCCTCTTCCTATTTTCTTGCATACTGGCAAATCTGTGTTCTCCAGTTGTTGCTGTCTTCATGTTTGAGTCTTTGTTGTGTAAGTGATTGATATGATTAATACAGTTGCTTTGGCTAAATTGATCAGGTATCCACTTGACAAAACCTGGGATCATCTGAGAGAAAACTGATTGAATGTGTTCTTAGATCAGAATGTTTGATTTATGCCTGGAAAATATTGTGTTGACTGATGCTTTATGTGGGAATAAGACTTCAGCTTATCTCTGAGAAAGTGCATCTGGGCTTTTTAAGAGAGATAGCTGAGCACAAGATAGTATCAAAGAAAAAGAGAAAATCAAGACACAATGATTCCACATGTTTTCCCTTCAATGACTGACTTGAGTTTCTCTCCTAAGTTCCCACAATGATAGAATCTGGCCTAGGAGTAACAACCAAATCTCTTCATTACAGGAGTAGCTTTTATTTAGATAATTTAATCACAACAAAAGAGAAGAATGTTGGTAGTCTGAATGTAATTGGACCCATAAGCTCATGGAGGATGGCAATCGTTGCTACCATACTTAACTATGTTCATATCTGAAAATACTTTGACAGCCACCACTGGCAGACATCAAAATTGACTTTAAGATATATTGTCATTTACCTGGGCCCTGTGGTGAGATTAAGGTGGACCACTTCAGTGCATTTCAGGAAAGGATGTCAGGATGAGTCAATGATAATCAGAGTTGGAATTTTAAGTTGAGACAGGATTTCCCTCTATATTTTTGGCTGTCCTTGAACTCAGAATGCAGATGACTTGGGTGCAGAATTCACAGTAGTTTGTTTGTCTCTGCTGCCTAGGTATTGGAATATATGTTGTGTGTCCAAACATCCTATTATAATTTTATTATTTATTCATTTATGTCTATTTATATTTATGTGATTTTTAGGTGTGGAATTTGGGCATGTGTCTCATGGTTTTGGTGCAACTATCAGAGAACACTTAGGGTGCTTGTCTTTTACATTTAGGATGTTTGAGATAGGATCTCTAGGTTTCCATGTGACATAAATAGAATTTTCAGGATTTCCTCTGTCAGTGTGCTGGGTCCTCCCTGTATCTTGGTGGAGGAATGCAGCCAGATTCCCTGTCTTGTGAATTCCCATGTGGTCCATGTAAATTATCTGACATAGGGAAAGGTGTTTCACAAACTTTGCTGTGGATTAATCTGATCAGAGTATTGACAGGAAGCTTTGTGTAGGAGCAAGTTTCTATTCAACTTCAACATTCTTGATGAATATATGGAAAGCAGCTTGCCTAACTCAGAAAGGACTAGTTTTTCCAGTATCTTCTTGACATTCAACTCTGCATTTAACATTTACATGTTGTCTTGATTAATAGGTAATTTTGTGCCAGACAAAATTCTAGCTTTTTTATTGAGAAGACCATAGTTTTGGAAGGTGAACAGATGACAGTTATTTGAAAATAAAACACAGTTGAGTTAAGAACTCACCTCATCAAGCAAGGCCTTCATTTAAGCCCTCAGGTAGGGATGACCTAGTAATAGCCTGGGATGTAGGACTTGGGAGCTTTCATTGAGGCCTGATGTATTGACAATAAAACTAAGGTCCTTCTCTGAAACCTGCAATATATTTGGGAGAACTTTTAATGGTGTGGGGCCAGGAACATTTAGAAGGGTTTTGTATGTCATAAATCAGTCATGTCCTTCAGATACTCTGTTTCCCTAGTGTGACATTGTTTGTTAACCTATTCCCGAATTTCTCCCATCATATAATAGTTTTTGGTGGATTCATATTATTCTCCCATCTCCTTCTATCATCCCACCCCATTTAAGTAGTATACAAGATGCTATTCTTCTTAAGAAGCTTAGTTAGTCTGGGACATAGCCTCTGCAATACCTCTGCAACATAGCATTTATCTTTTTCTACCATTTATTTGTCCTATCTTTCATATCCCCATTACCTTCACCTCTGGAACCTGTCGATAAAGAATGACCTGTGGATTCAAGTCAATGTTCTACTTCAGTAATTATTTTTGGAATATCCTTGCTGTAAGAAGATATTTTAAGAATATCCTTGCAAAAAATATCCTTGCTGTGTGATTGTATTTTACTTAACTGCTACTATCCACTCCTAAGGACTGGTATTTTCAGGTTTATGGTGTTCATCTGTAAAGGAATGTTGTGAGAAATTTTAATGTGCTCTAATACAAGTCCCTGGAGCACATGATCATGAAGCATGTTTTAAGTTTCCAAAATAATTTTTGAGATTATAAATGCATCATATTCACCTTGTCGCCAAGCCCTATCATTACCCCATTGCTTTCTCATCTTTGGCCTGGTTTTCTTTAACCCAGTTACACAGTATCAACAGCTACTGTGTGAACATGACTTGTGTCTGTTTGCACAGTTTCCCAGCTCTGAGGCAATTGGTTTGCTGCACTGGATATTGATCATGTAATGGACTGTGCACACAAACACCCTGTAGTTTGGATGAGGAACAGGATATGCCTTATGGGAGAGGAAGAATGTCTAGTACAATACAATATTTCAAGATTAGGATGCTATCTACTGTGCTGGATGTGTAGAGTTGGAAGGTCTGTGCTGTATAAGTCATTTGATCTCTGATCAACCAGTATGGAAGCTCCTAAGATGAGTGTTAGTTGGGTGACCATAGGCAATGTGGGTATCTGGGGAGAGTTAGATGTCTAGATAAGTAGTGCCAGGTATTTTGTGGATTTTTTCTGTGGTTATCTTCTGCCTATGCTGAAATGAGTTGCAACAAAGACCACAAGATATACAATGGTGAGTGTATGATGTTCAGAGCAGGTCTCTTGAGTTATAATTTCATTTATTTATGTAGTTATTGTTTGTCTATTTGTTTAGTTTTCAAGACAGTTTTACTCTGTTCTGGGACTCATATTGTAGACCAAGCTGTTCTCGAACTCTCAGAAATATTACTGTCTCTGCCTAACATGTGCAGGGATTAAAGGCATGTGCCACCTCCACCCAGTAAGCTTTCAGTTCTTTTGGATTCAGATGGACCATCAGCCAGACTATACTTTTGCTGGTCCATGTGCTGATCTGGTGAGTGGCCTTTGTCCTCTGTGCCTCCCAGTATGGATTTACTGGACAATCTAAATCACTGGGCCCTGGCATGTGGGGAAAGAGTTCTTGCAGTATCACTGCCCAGTGTTCACTTACAGACACTGTTTTTGGTAGCAGTGGGAAGACAGATTAGAAATCTGGAGTTCTGGTTTTTAGAAGTTATGAATATTGCATTCTATTTTTAGTTTGTATTTTAAATATTGCAAATGGTTTAACAACTTGAAGAAAAATGGTGATGACATCAGCTTTCACCACTACATAATTAGAATGCTTGTGTGTTAGTGCTGTATCTAGCCACAATGTTGTGATTTAGTGAATTGTAGTTCCAGGGAGAAAAGATATTTTGCATCTACAGAGATTTCTCAATTCCTGAATCGTGTTTGGCAGGTAGATAGGGCAGAATCCATGTTTTGTGCCATAATCCATGTGGCAGGAAGCAGATTTTAAATCATTTTCCTATGCTTTTTTCTGATTGAGCATCAGTGGAGCTGCATTTACCTGAAACAACAAGGAAATTCAAGGAGCTGGTGATCCATAGCAAGAGATCACCTCCATTTCTGGAGAGAGCTCTTGAACATGGGGCTTCTGTTTTTGGAAGAAATATCAGTAGCTCAAAGGTCAGAAACAACAGTTCAGGGGTTACTTTGAGATAATTTTGTGAAAGTTGTTGCATGTGTATTTACTTAATTTCTATACACATACACATTGAATTGTAGAGATCTGGGTAACATCAGGTAATATCACCCTTTTTATTTCCTAATTTGATAATTTAGATAATTTAATTACAACAAAAGAGAAGAATGTTGGTATTCTGAATGTATTTGGACCCATATGCTTATAGGGAAAAGCACTCTTAGGAGGTGTGCCTCTTTTGCTGTAGGTATATTTGTGTGTGTGTAGGCACTGAGAAATGCCTACCTATCATACTCACTATGTAGTCCAAATTGGCTTGAATTTACAGAGATCTGCCTATCTCTGCTACCATACTCAGCTATATTCATATCTGAAAATACTTTGTCAGCCACCACTGGCAGACATCAAAAATAACTTTAAGATATATTGTCCTTTACCTGGCTCCTGTGGTGAGATTAAGCTGGACCACTTCAGTGTTTTTGGGGAAAGGATTTCTTGATGAGTCAATGATAATGAGAGTTGGAATTTTGTGTTGAGACAGGGTTTCTCTCCATATTTTATGCTGTCTTTGAACTCATAATGGAGATGAATTCACAGAAACTTGCTTGTCTCTTCGGCCCAGGTATTGGAATAAAGACTGTGTGCCAAAACATCCTATTATACTTTTATAATTTATTTACTTATGTCTGTTTGTATATATGTGATTCTTTATGTGTGGGAGTTGGGTATATGTGTCATGGTTTGGGTGTAAATATCAGAGAACACTTTTAGGTTTTTGTCTTTTACAGTTAACATGTTTGAGACAGGGTCTCTAGGTAGCCAAGCCACATAAATAGACTTGGCAGTATATCTGTTGTCTCCATTTTGTCTGTCATCAAAGCATTAGATTACAGGAATGTACTGTAGCAGCTATCGTGAGAATGCAAAAGAAGACATAGTTGTTTTGTTTTTGTTTTATTTGTTTGTTTGTTTGTTTGTTTTTGAGACAAGGTTTCTCTGTGGCTATGCAGGCTATCCTGTAACTAGCTCTTGTAAACCAGGCTCATCTAAAACTTACAGAAATACACCAGCCTCTTCCTCCTGAATGGTGGTATTAGAGTCATATGTCACAACCCCTGGCTGTGAAGGGATAGTTGTAAGGTAATTACTTTATCTGTTAATCATTCTCACAATTCTAAAGTTTATTAAGTAGACATTTTTGTAGTGAGTCTATTTTGAGATACAGACTTTTTCTAGACCTTGTCTGACCTGGAACTTATTATGCAACACACCTGGAATTTACAGAGATAACCTCTGCTGCCTCACTTTAAAACACCTCAGTAAAAAAGATTTTTATCAAGGATTTACTACAGATATTACTAGGAAGATTGAATTTTGAAAGAGTGTGATTTTGAGAGAGTGAACCTCACATACGAATTGATACAAAGACATGTGACAATATTGGTTACATTGTAAGTTACATGTCATTGTGTTAGGGAGTCCTCCCTCTCTCTCTCTCTCTCTCTCTCTCTCTCTCTGTGTGTGTGTGTGTGTCTCTCTCTCTCTCTGTGTGTCTCTCTCTGTCTCTCTGTCTCTCTTTTCTGAAGTGTATGGCTCACTCTCTACATCTATTTGTCTCTGTCTCTCTTTCTGTTTCTCTCCGTCTTTTTGGTAAAAAGATCATAGGTCAGTTCTTGCTCAGATTTGTCTGGGATTCTGATTTAATATAGTAAAAACAGGTGTCAGAAGACTTCTGCACTATGATTTACTCTACATGAATTTCACAATTCTGTCCTTGTAATCCTCAGAAAATTGCTTACATCTGGGAAACCAGTAAAGCCAGACCCAAAAGGTTTTGTATTTTTAGAAACAAGCATAGCTAATTGGTATTTGAGATATCACTAAATTATGAAGGTTTTCTCTGTCAACAAAGAAAATTATATCAGCTATTTGGGGGTGTTTAATATTGATTTGCAAATTAATAAGATCTAGATTCTTTGAAGGGACACTTCTGCAGGCACAAGTATGAGGGCTTATCTAAATCAGATTATTCTCTGTAGTATGTTTATGAGACATTAGCTTGTATATCAAATTTATTGAGAAGATTCTTTCCTCTTCTAGAAGTAATAGCACCATTCTAATCGATGTTATTGGTATTTGATTTTATAACAAGCACCAACATTTATCATTCTCTGAATCCTGATTGTGAACACAGGGTGATTAAAATTAATAGTAGAATCAACATACATTAGGGTGAAGGAATAGAATCTCCCCTTGCTTGCTATCTGGCTAAAACCCAGACTGTTTTGGAGTTTGCAAGGATATTTCTCCCTTAATATCTTGAATGAAAATGCAAGATCGAAGAGCTCATATAGAGCTGCTGGCTCTAGCAGATTTGAAAAACCTTCATAGAGGGCCTGAAAGGATACAGCTTGAAGTTGTATTAGATTCTGGAACCATAGGATAACCAAAGACAGCTCCATGTTTGGAAAAGAACAGGCACTATAGTAAAGCTGTGTGTACTAGGGATTGTGAAGTCTGAAATATGGGCTTCTCTAGTCTCTGAGCCTCCAGAATATTGTTAACAACAGGAACAGAGCTTCCAGAATTCATTTCCTTATAAGTGATTGATTACTTTGTATTAACCTGTTTTTCACTTTTTGAAAACAATGGGCAGTTACATTTTTCACTTAACATATACTTAATTTACGGTAGACATCTTAAATGTTGGAATTTAAAAAAATGTATTAGATTTCTAATGTGAAAGCATTTTATATTATGATTATCATGTTACTTTCAGATCCATGGAGACAAAAATCTTGTATTTAGGGGTAACCTTATAATTATGAACCAAGTGAATATTTTCACCTAAAATTCCTTTGAGTCAGGTTATGTTATCCATTCAAAAGAAAGGAGACTAATCCACTTTCCTGGTTGCTACTCACAATGAAAAGCACCTGGAAATCGATTCATGGACACATATAAGGACTCCTATGTATAGACTTTTCATATAGATCTTTGAAGTACAAGTTAAAGTATTACTTTGTGTGACTAATGTGTAAATCCTTACTGCTCTCCATGACAACAGTCCTGCAATCATATACTTAAAGCCAACATACAACACACATGGTTGTCTTCATGTATCAGCAGTGTAGTCCATACTTATTTTACAGTGAAAAAGTTGGAAAAATGTATTTGAGAAGGGAAGAATGAAGAGAAAGGGGGAAAGGGTATATTATCTTCTAAATAAAATATATAGTAATACATTTTGAACAAAAAGAGAGAGTGGAGTAATGGCTCATCAATTAATAGCATTGTGTGTTATTGTAGAGGGCCCAATTTTCATTTGTAGAATCTGCATGGAAGCTAACCTTTTGCTGTGTCAGGCATCTTCTGTCCTCTTCTGGCATCTGTAGTGAGTGTGCACAGACACATGGAGACAAAACATGCACATAACTCAAAGCAAAAAAAAGGTTTAAAAAGAAAATAATAGATCCCAGTGGTGGTCGCCCACAACATTAATCCCAGCACTTGGGAGGCAGGAGCAGGCAGATCTCTCTGAGATTGAGACAAGCCTGTTCTGCAAGAGCTAGTTCCAAGACAGCCTCCAAAGCCACAGTGAAACCCTACCTTAAAAACACTTAAAAATGAGAAAATAATAGAATTCTTTACATTGATATCACAGGCTTGAGTCAGACAGCAGGCAGGGATAGTTAACATGAAGACATTCTGGTCTTCAATGGAAGCATATCATGTCATCTTCCTAGCCAGCCTGCTCAGAGAAAAAAGAAGCTTTGTTCTGAGCTTAATAGAAACCATCAAAATCGTTCTCAAGGATCAGAGTACACAATGTTATTAGGTTAATTTTCCTCAAGTTTTTGTATTCTCTTTTATTTATCTATATGAATTTTGCAGGTGGTACACTTGTCTTTAGATCACACAGTGATCTTAGATTTAACAGTGTCATTTACTTAATTTTCAACTGAGACCTTGTAGTACAATTGAACAAGCCAGAAATCTTCCTTCTTATAATTTTTATAATGTATATAAGTTCCTATATAACTTTGAATTAAGAGTGTCCCTAAATGTTTCTGCATTTACATCGTGTTCATGTTCAGAATTGTAATTGTTAACTGACAGTGCTAACAAGACAGAGAATATTATAGGAACAGGTCAGACATTGGTGGCAAAGAAACACTGTCTTGAGATCCAGGGTCCCCCCATAAGACTCCAAATATTATATAAACATGTACAGAGTTCCTAAGTAAATTCACAATCAATCCTTTGTTTGGGGAAAGTTTGTTTTGGAATGATTCTCGTGCTGACCCTCATTCCTCCAGGCAAGACAATTTTCTCAACTTTTCTGTCTTGTTGGTTGAGATGTCTCTTCTGGAATTACGAAATTTCCAAAAATTGGTTATAGTGGGAAATTACCATTACGGAGTCAGGTGGAAATATAAGGGTATTTAATAGGGAAAAGCCTTACTTACAGAGCAACCTAGCCAGCAGGCATGGTAGTGGTCTGTACAGCAAGAAGCAAAGAGAAACCAAAACTGCAAACGCAGTCACACTACGTCACTCTGACCATGCCCTCACAAGCCTGGTCAGGCACACCTGTAGCCAGCCCCTAAAAAGGCGTGGCTACAGCTTCCCCTACAATTGGTTATACTGAGAGGGATTTTACTTAATTGAAGGTTTTTAAATGGTAAAACTTTCATTAATCTGGATCACACTCATTATGGTTTCGTATGGTTCATTCCATTTGCCTGCAAATTTCAAGATTTCATTGTTATTTTCTGCTGAATAGTACTCCTCATTCTGAATAGTACTCCTCTTGCTAAATAGTATTTATTCATTCCTCAGTTGAGGGGCATCTAGGTGGCTTCTAAGTCCTGTCTCTTAAAATAATGCTGTAATGAACATAGTTGAACAGATGTCTTTGTTGTATGAATGTTAATCTTTTTGGTATATGCCTAAGAGTGGAAATCTTGTGTCTTGAGGTAGACTGACTCCCATTTTCTTGACGGACTGCCATATTGATTTCCAAAGTGGTTTTATGCAATTGCACTCCCACCAGCAGTAGAGGACTGGTCCCCTTTCTCCACATCCTCTCCAGCATAAACTGTCATTGGTAGTTTTGATTTCATCCATTCTCACAGGAGCAAGATGGTATCTCAAAGTTGTTTTGATTTGCATTACCCTCATGGATAAGCATGTTGAGCACTTTCTCAAGTGTCTTTTGGTCATTCTAGATTCAGCTATTGAGATGTCTCTATTTAATTCTGTACCCCACTTTTTAATTAGAGTTTTTTTGTGTGTTTTCGTGATGATCCTCTTCATTTTTTGTGTATATTGGAAACCAGCCCTCTGTCAAATTTGGGGTTGGTGAATATCTTTTGCCATTCTTTGGGCTGCCATTTTGGCTTGTTGAATCTGTCCTTTGCCTTACAAAAGCTTCTCAGTTTCAGGAGGTCCCATTTATTGATTGTCAACTTCAGTGTTCTAGGATTTTGTCTGCTTATAGGTGAGGGATGTCCCTGGGTTCTCCTTTCTGATGACACTTTTGTATGTAGTGGTGGTACTGACTAGCTGGATTTACATGTCTAAAAGCCATTCATTCTCTATACTCATTATAGTTAGGCTTCTGATTCTTATATATGTTTGATCATTAATAACACAAAATATACCAGAATTCTTTGGAATTAATGATGGTTTGGCTTATGTTTAAGCACATGGAAAACATGTGCTTAACATGTGGAAGTTATTGGAAGCAAAGTTGTTAAAACACACATCTCAAAAATATGACTGGTATTAAAGAAGTTCCTCACTAGCTTCTCTGTTCAATTTGAGGATAATGAAAAACCTTTTAATTATTCCCACATTTGGATGAATGCAGCTGAATACTTCATGTAATTTATTGTGGGGCCTTAGGTGTGCCCCACCAGTTATTTCATGGTCTACTAAATTCTGTTGTGAAAAGAAACTTATACTTTTAGTCTTTCTCTTTTGGATGGGTTCATTGTTAACTCTCACTAAAGGACAGATCATACTTCCTTGTGAACCTTAATATGTTGTACCTGTGGTAGTCTGTATATAATTGTCCCAAATAAGCTCATAGGAAATGACATTCTTATGATATGTGGCTTTGTTGCTGTAGATATAGCCTTGGTGGTACAATTGTGTCAATGTGGAGGTGTTCACTGAGATCTTATATATGTTCAAGCCATGAAAAATGTCACAGACCATATCCCATTGCCAGTGCTCAAGATGTACAATGCCCAGTTCCTTCTACAACAGCATGTCTGCCTGCATTCTACAATTTTGCACCATAATGATACTTGATAAATTCTCTGAAAATAGAAGTCACACAATTAAATGCCTTTCCTTTAAAAGATTAACCATGTACATGGTGTCTCTTCACAGCTGTAGAAACCCCATGTCAGTAAGTATGTGATTCATTACCATTTACAGAAGCAATGTGAGAAACTCTGACAAATTTAATTTTGAGAAGATCATTGTTTACATAGGCTTCTGTACTTGCTCATCATGTGCTATTTAGAAAATCTAGCATTCAATTATAGTCATTTTCATTTAATGTATCATACAATAACAGCTTTTTAACCCAATGAGTTGATAGCACAACAATTAATTCTATGATCATGTACCAAAAACGACCTTTATATTTTGTTGAACCATGCATGCAAAATTAAAAATAAGTGGTGTTACAAAAATTCAACAGCAAAATTGGAATATTTATAACTATTAACAAACATTCTTAAAAATTTACTTGGTTACTGGTAGATGTAAAATTACTTTAATAGGCATTATTTCAGCTTCTAGGTTTGGAGGCATAGTACTAAAACAAAATGTGCAAATAGCTCAATTTAGAGATAAATTAGCAAAATCAAAATTGGAAAAGTGTTCAAGGAAATATTGACACTGAATTCTTAGAACGATATGGGAGAGGAAATACCACGTTGGGATATAAACAATGCAAAAATTTCCCTAGACATTTAAGGAAATATGCAGACAATTGTTTGGAATGTCCCTCTTGTACAGAAAACTGTCATGCTTTGAATAATAGCATAAAATGACATGCTTGCTAGAATGTGTTTTAAAATATTCAATATTTATTATTAAAGTATGCAGTATGAATTTTAGGCTAGCTAGAGTTTCTTTTTGAAACAGTGTTTCTCTGTGACATTGGAGGCTGTCATGGAACTAGCTCTTTAATTCCAGCACTCAGGAGGCAGAGTGAGGCAGATCTCTGTGCGTTTGAGATCACCCTGGTCTCCAAGAGCTAGTTCCAGGACAGGCTCCAAATCCACAGAGAAACCCTGCTGTTGAAATCAAACAAACAAACAAACAAACAAACAACAAAAAACCACAAAAAACCAACTTGGAAAGGAGCAAATCCCTATTCAAAAGGTTTTATATTTTTGGTATCATGACTCATTGGTATTTGACATATCACTTAATTAGGAAGGCTCCCTAATGGTAAGACACCACCCATGTAAGCCTTCAATTTATGAAAGGAATAGGCCACTTGTTTCCTAATCTGAGGAAGGAACTTCATACAGAAGCTGCTGTAAATCTGGTCCAAGTGTGGTAGATTCCATCACAATGTAGAATCGAAATTTGTGGTCTAACCCATGTTGTACTGGTTCTGGAAAGAAGAAAGTTGCAAAATTTATAGCTCTTAGATCTTTCCTTTGTGGTTTCTTTTCAACACTGTTGGAAAAAGGCAGATTTAGAAAACCAGTGAATATACAGTGAGAGTTCTTTGCATGAAGTTTTCCAGATGATGCCAGTGTTGAATTTTGAGATTATAAGATGCTGTGCTACCCAAACTTTGGGACATCTTACATGGAAAGCTGAACACGAGAGTGTAAACTGCAAAGGAGAGACATCTATGACAACTTTTAGGACTAGAACTATCTAAGCCTTTTGAGAATAATACCCCACCTGTGTATGGCATAGCTCCATGATTATGTTGTTTGCCTTGATGACTTTTAGAGCCTTAGTTAAATCTTTTCTCACTGCGCCCATATTGCTTTTTTATTTCTTAAATTTATTCTTTAATCATAAAATATATCCCACCTGCATTTTCCCCTATCTCCACCCTTCTCAGTCCTCTACACTGCCCCAGTCTCCACCAGGTCCTCCTCCATTTACCTTCTGAGTATATAACATATTCAAAAATATCACCAAAACTCTGCATAATGAATTGCAATCTGACAAGACATGAACATTACTATCAAAGCTGGATGAGGCAAACTAGCAGGAGAACGAGGATTCCAAGGGCATGAAAGAGAGTCAGAGACACACACCCACTTCTACTGTCAGTAGTTACACAAAACACGAAGACATAAAACAATAACAGAAGACATGTGCTGCTGGATTTTCTTCTCCTGCCAGGTACTGCCAGGCTTCTCAGCAATAAACAAGGACACATATGATATATTAATTATTAAACTTTTGGCTGATCGCTAGGGTTTCTTATTGGCTAACTCTGTCTGATTATTAACACATTTCTACAAATGTTTGTATTTCCACGTGGCCTTGGCATACTGGAGCATGCCCAGACCCGTTGATTCTTTGCTGGCTATATCACATCTGTCTCAGGTGGAGTCTCTCTGCCCAAAATTTCCAAAATCCTCCTCCTCTCCTAGTCCTGCATATCTTCCTGCCTTTTTGATCAAACACTGTTTTATTTATCAACAAATGATAGAAACATATATACAGAAGGACATCCTCATCAAGCCTGGTGCAGACCCCTGTGAGCCTCTATGATTCTGTTGGCTGTGTTCTCCTCTATGCTTCTTTAATTTAGGACAATCTTGACTATGAATTTTTTAAACTATCTTCTGAGACATTGGCCTGAGTTTATTCACATTCTATTCCTATCATTCTTATATTTGATGTTTTCATAGTGTTGCAGATGTTCTGGATGTCAGTTTCAAAAATCATGCCTGCAAAGCCTGAAATTCTCTGTTTCATGTCTTGTATACTTTTGTTGAGGCTTGCCTCTATAGGTGCTGTTGGATTACATAGATTTTCACTTCCTGAATTACTTCAATTGTCGTTTTTATGGCTTCTATTTTGATTTTTAGTTCTTAAACAGATGCATCCATTTCATCAACTGTTTATTAGTTTGTTTTTGACTTTCCTTAAGGGATTTATTAATTTTCTCCAATATTTCAATTATACTTTCCCTGAATTCTGTAGGGGATTATTAATTCAATTCAACTTTAAGGACTTCTGTCATCTTTATAAAGTTGGTATTAATTGGTCTTCAAATGTCTTGGAATATTTATGGCTTACTGTAGTAGGATATCCAGAATATGGCAGTGACTCATTGCTGTGGTGGCTTTTGGTTGAATTTTTATGCTGGTGTCTGGTTGTCTGAGGTGATTGTGGGTCTAGGTGCCGATTTCTCAGTTTTCCTTTGTTGACAGGGTGTTTTTTTTTTTTCGTGACTTCTATTTGCTCTATGATTTTCTGATCTGTGTGGCTCATGATTGAACAGGGATTCTTACCACAATGTTTGGGCTGGAAATCCTGCTGTTGGTATGCTCTTTGTTCCGGAAGGGAGTAGTGCCAAAGTTTGAGGCTGTAAAAACTGAAGAGAGGAGAGAAACTTATCAGTGAATTAACAATGCATAATCACATATATATATTTTAATTTTTTATGAGAATGATTATGCATTGGTAATTCACTGATAAGTGAATTAAATTAAAAGTAGTGCAAGCAAAAACAGCAGGGAAAAGAGAGGGGCTTTCCCACATGTGTCCCCTACACTTAAATTACCTTCTCATTACACCATTCACACCCTAGGGGGCGTGGCCAGTTACACATGTAGCCAGCCACAGGAGGCATGGTTAGGGTGACCCCTGGTGATAGTGATGAGGGGGCATGGAGAGATGGTGAAAGTTCTGTGGTCACTTGGCTCATATGGAATTCTGGAAAATGGTGTATCCTTCGTTTAAGCACAGGGATTTTTCTAAATTTGGAGGCTACAACATAGAGATGGATTGTAAATAGTGATGGGGGTTATTGAAATAATGGAGAATATCCACTGGAGAGGAACCAATGTGTATTTCATATAGCTGGCATGAACTCTGGTCCAGAAGGGTTTCTCTGCCTCAGTTTGCCTAGCTGTTCTTCTGACTTTGGTTAACTACACTTGAACAGAGGTTATTCATCCAATTTGTTCATGGGTTCATGGATTTGAGGGTAGCAGCTAATGAGATATTGGAGGATTCTGTGTGGGAATGTAGGTACTGTGGATGTTTCATGAGCTGGTAAGCCACGTTACCTGTTATTCTTTTCAGTTTTTATTTTTTTATGAGAAAGATTATTTTACATGTTAATCCCAGGTGCCTCTCCCTCCCCCCTCCTCTATCCCCCCAACTAACATCCTACTTATCCCATACCCTATCTGCTCCCCAAGGAGTATAAGGCCTTCGTAGGGGTTCTTCAATGTCTATTATATCCATTGGGACAGGGCCTATGACAACCCTCTTGTGTCTAGGCTCAAGGATTATCCCTCCATGTGGGATGGGCTCCCAAAGTCCATTCCGATGCTACGGATAAGTACTGATCCACTAAAAGGGGCCCCATAGATTCCCAAGGCCTCCTCACTGACCCCCACATTCAGGGAGACTAGATCCGTCTCATGCTGGTTTCCCAGCTATCAGTCTGGGGACCAAGAGCTCTCCCTCACCTGTTATTCTTGCTGGTGTGACATGTACATGAGTAAGGGATGTCTTCCTGAGTTTGGGGCTGGAATGCAGCCATCTTCCTCTTACTATGAATAGGAATGTACTCTGTGCCCATCTGTGTATGTTGGAAATCCTTAATTTGTTTCCTAATTTTACAAAATGTAACAGTCAAGAGACTGTCTTGAGTATCAGAAGAGAATTTGGAAATTTCACCTTTTTGGGATATTAAAGGTTATGAGGATAAATGTACTTGGATTAAATCTACAGTTTCCCCTACCTCCACTCATTCCAACCCTGTCTCCAATCTCCATTCCCCCAAATCCACTGCTACTCTGTTTCCCTTCAGAAAATAGAAAGCTTCCCATGGATATCAACCTAACATCATGACAAGGTAAAGTAAATCAAGGCACAAACCCTTATACAAGCCTGACCAAGGTAATTCAGTAGAAGGAAAAGTCTCCCAAGATCAGTCAAAAGAGTCACTACAAGACCTACTTGTAGCAATACCATAAGTAAACACCTATGACCCTTGCTCAGTTCATTCTGTGTACCAGGTTCTCCTCTATTCTGCAAACTCTCTGGATGTCACAATTTTCACCCCCTTTTCCACAGGATTCATAGAGCTGAAGCTAATGTTTGGGTAGTGATCTCCACATGTCCTCCTATCAGCTGCAGGGAGAAGCCTCTCTGATGACAATTGAGCTAAGCACCAATTTGTGATTATAGCAAAGTATACTTATGAATGTTTTCATTGAATTTTATCTTGATTAATTTTATTTTGTTCTACAATAGCTCTCGAAGACATTCAAGTTCTGATTCCTTGGATCCTCAGGTAGTATCAGGCATGGTTTTCCTCTCAGAGCTAGAGCTTCAAGTTTAAACAGTCATTTGTTGGATGCCGCTGAAGGTCTGATCCACCATTGCACCAGAATATTTTGCATGCAGGGCAATTGTGGTTCTCTAATTTTGTGGCTGCCTTGGTTTCCCAATCCAATAATGGGATCCTTATGTGGTAACAGAAGATGGCTGATTCAGCTTTTGTATTCTTGATTACTAGGAGTCCTCAATAAGGTCACCCTTACAGGTTCTTGGAAATTCTCATTGCACTGTTTCCACAATGCCTGTTAAAAGCTCCCCCATTGCAGTCATCTCTCTGCATCTTCTTCCCCTGTGCCCCATCCTTACCTGATCTTTTCTTGTAACATCCCTACCTGCCATCATTGCATCCAGAACATCTCATTTTTTACACCCTGAGAGACCCATGTATCTCCCCTGTAATTGGAGTTCTTATTTGGTCTAAATAATAAAAACCTGGAGTGAGATATAGAGGAAAATGCTGAGAGATGATAGAGAAAGTGTAAGCCAAAGCCAGCTTTACCTCACTAGTTTCCAATTGGAAAACTGCGAGTTTTTTGTATCATTTTGCTTATATCCCCTCTCTCCTTACCCATCGTATATCTATCTCTGCCCACCCATTTCACTTCCTGTTTCTGCCAGCCGTCTGTACAGACCTCTACACCTCTTTGGTTAGATAGTATCAAGCTCTATCTTTTTTTCTTCAGACAAGTTGAATTTCTACAAGGAAGTCATCAACACACTCCCCTAGTTACTTAGCCTCTCTACATCTATGGATTTTACTGTGATTCACTGTGATCACTGGGATTGTATTTAATTAAATTCTATAAATACATTTCTCTAAAAATTAAAGAAAAACTGCAACTATAACTGTTTAGTCTTCAATTACATCCAAGACCAAAGAATGAATTATTATAACCTATGTAAACAGGAAATGCATTGCAGGCAACTTCCTAGACTTTACAAATGACAGAGACACCTGAGTGCCTGGACAGTTACCCAAACTTTTTCTGCAACATTGGGTATCCATCTTTAGTCTACAGGACTACTGTATCACTCAGACCTTTCAGTGAAGCAGGAAATTTGAAATACTGTTCTGCCTTGTATTGGCAAATTTCATCAGTTGTGTTTTCCTGCCTGTATCCTGCATAAAAGTAACATATCTTAAAATACTGTTCTACAGAAATATACATATAGAATATTGTCAGTATTATGTTTTCAGTTGCACGCATGTATGTGATATTTTAGAATCCCATTACCTATGATGATGTGCATATTGACTTCACTTGGAAAGAGTGGACTTTGCTGGATACTTCTCAGAAGAATCTCTACAAAGATGTGATGCTGGAGACCTACAAGAACCTCACTGATATAGGTAAGACTGTATTTTACTTTATATTTTAAAAAATAGGACAACATCAATTGGTTATTGATGCTCTTCTTTAATTTTATTGAAAGAGAGAAAAGAATGTGTTAAATAAATCAATGTTCTAAAGTTCACTGAAGACAATAACTTAAATTTTGCACATTTTTCAATAGTAAATGTATATTTTCTGGCACTACATTTTAAGATACAGTTGGGAAGACAATACTACTGAAGAGCAGTGCACAAGTTCTAAACGACATGAAAGGTAATTTTCATTTACAAGCTCATAGAAATGTGTCTCTGAAGAAATTGAAATGTGTCCTGAATTTTGAAACAGAAACATCAGGGTAATTAGGCACAGCTTAAATTGCATTGAAGATTGTTAAATTCTCAATAAACCATGCAACTCAATTTCCATTAAGTGAACTACAATTAGAAAAACAACATTTTGAGAATGAAGATAAGGAAACAACAACATAAGAGAAATTACCACTTGAATCATCACACCATGAGAGCCATGCTATAGGAATGTAATTCCATTCAGTTCTTACTCCCTATATCACTAAAGGTATACACATGATTGATGTGATAAGCATATCTCCATACCTTCCATTGAGAAAAAACTGCACAGAAAATTTAGTTTTACTCATGTAATTGCTGTTACTTTTGTAAGTTTAGTGATTTGGCAAATTACTCTCAAATGTCAAGAGGCAGGTATTGCAGAGAATCCTTCATCTCTGTAGCACATGTATATAAAGAACAGAAAGTCAAATTGAAGTAAATATGGAAGCCTCTTCTTTGTAAACTTCCTTTACTAAACATCATGTGTGACTCAGGATACAAGCCATATGAGCAAATAAATATGGACAGCATAATATACCACTCCCACAGAATATTTAAAAGAGATTTAGTACTGCCAATTTAAGCATACTTGTTGAATTTGATTCATGTGTAGAAGTAATTTATTTTCCTGTTTCATTGATAATACACCAACAAGTTCACTCTGAAGAAAAGGCCAATGAATCTAGGACTGTGTACATACTTCTGCTTGTTCTAGTTCATTAGCAAAGGTAGTAGGACCCAAAGTGTAGGAAAATTTCAAAATTCAATAATGGTGATAAAGATCTGAATTTTCCCAGTTCTCTTCAATATGTAAAAAAAATCACCTGTAGATAAAGGTACTAAAAATTAAAAACATATATTAGAGGACTATACCTGTAGTTGTATCTTCAAAGATGCAAAACAATCTCTTCAAAGTTTGAAAACAACCCTTAATGTAGGGGAAATATGAGTGTAAAAACAGTGATAAGTCTGTAAGATATGATTCTTCTTCACAACTGCAACAAATTGCAATATTAATCTATACAGATTTCAAGATTTAACATTGTATTGAAGGTGGTAAAACATTTACATGCCTATTTTCCTTGCAGGCATGAAGGAAGCCAAACTGGAGAGAAGCGTTCTGCATATACACAATGTCTTAAAACCTTTGCACATAACAGTCATCTTCAAAGGCATAAAACAACACATAGTGGAGGGAAACACTATGAATGTAACCAATGTTGTAAAGTCTTTGCTAGTCACAGTAAACTTCAAATGCATAGAAGGACACACAGTGGGGAGAAACCCTATGAATGTAATCAGTGTGGTAAAGCCTTTTCTCAGCACAGTCATCTTCAAACGCATAAAAGAACACATACTGGAGAGAAACCCTATGAATGTAATGAGTGTGGTAAAGCTTTTTCTCAGCAAAATACTCTTCAGATACATAAAAGGACACATACTGGAGAGAAACCCTATGAATGTAATGAGTGTGGTAAAGCTTTTTCTCGGCAAAATACTCATCAAATACATAAAAGGACACATACTGGAGAGAAACCTTATAAATGTAATCAGTGTGGTAAAGCCTTTGCTCAGCACAGTCATCTTCATACGCATAAAAATAGACATACTGGAGTGAAACCTTATGAATGTAATCATTGTGGTAACGGCTTTACTGATCAGAGTGCACTTCATGTGCATAAAAACACACATACTGGCGAGAAACCCTATGAATGTAATCAGTGTCGTAAAGCCTTTGCTCGTAATAGTCATCTTCAAATACATAAAAGGACACATACTGGGGAGAAACCCTATGAATGTAATCAGTGTGGTAAAGCCTTTTCTCAGCACAGTCATCTTCAAACGCATAAAAGGACACATACTGGAGAGAAACCCTATGAATGTATTCAGTGTGGTAAAGCCTTTCCTCACCAAAGTACTCTTAAAATGCATAAAAGAACACATACTGGAGAGAAACCCTATGGATGTAATCAGTGTGGCCAAGCCTTTGCTCGTCACAGTCATCTTAAAATGCATAAAAGGAGACACACTGGAGAGAAACCCTATGAATGTAGTCAGTGTGGTAAAGCCTTTTCTCACCAAAATACTCTTCAAATGCATAAAAGAATACATACTGGAGAGAAACCTTATGAATGCAATCAATGTGGAAAAGCCTTTATTTATAACAGTGTTCTTCGTGTGCATAAAAGATCACATACTGTTGAGAAACCCTATGAATGTAATCAGTGTGGTAAAGTCTTTTCTCATCACAGTAATCTTCAAATGCATAAAAGAACACATACTGGAGAGAAACCCTATGAATGTAATCAGTGTGGTAAAGTCTTTTCTCATCACAGTAATCTTCAAATGCATAAAAGAACACATACTGGAGAGAAACCCTATGAATGTAATCAGTGTGGTAAAGCCTTTGCTCGTAATAGTCATCTTCAAATGCATAAAAGAGTACATACAGGAGAGAAACCCTATGAATGTAATCAGTGTGGTAAAGCCTTTGCTCGTAATAGCCATCTTCAAATACATAAAAGGACACATACTGGAGAGAAACCCTATGAATGTATTCAGTGTGGTAAAGCCTTTGTTCAGCACATTTCACTTCAAATGCATGAAGGAACACATAAAGAACAAAAACATTATGAATGAAATCAGTGTGATAAAATCTTTGCATTTCAAAGTGTTTTTAAAGTGCATAAAAGTGCACATACTTGAGAGAAACCATATAAACCTTATCAATCCCATAAAGTCTTTGCTTGGCCAATTCATCTTCAGATATATAAAAGGACACATAACAGGAGGAACTCTAAGAATGCTGTCAGTGTGGAAAAGCTTTTGCATGTAAATTGTTCCTTCAAAACCATAAAATAACGCATATTGTAGACAAACCATTTAAGGTAATCAGTGTGGTAAAGCTTTTCCATATAACCAGGAGTCTTTGACATCATTCCACAAAAATAATTCATTAGTGAAAGTATAAATTTAGACAGTGTGGTTTATTTGTGCACTTCATACAAGATTGAACTTTTTATGTAATCAACCTGATAAAGCCTTTCCAACTTTCAATCATTTTTGAGTACCTAAAAAAGATTGTGAGGGCTTTTCATTATCAAGTATTCAGTGGGATCTTTAGCCATCACACTCCCAACCATTTACACAACAATATTTCTTTTGTAGCAGTAATTTGAGAGTGTCAACAATCTGTGCAAACATTATGATGTCCATTTTTATATTGTTTCTCCAGCACAATCATGTAAAAATAAATTTATGAACTTATGAAGCCATATTTGTAGTGCAAAAGGTTGAGGCAATGAAACAACACCCCATTCAGAAACCAGACCCAGTGAGAGAAACTCATTTTTTCTGTGAAGCTGGAGCCAAAATAAGACATTCTGAAATAAGACAAATGGTTAAAACGGACCAATGAAAGAAACACACTTTGGGACTGAAAGCAAAGACAAAGA
The DNA here is from genome assembly GCF_003668045.3 of Cricetulus griseus. Classification (NCBI taxonomy): domain Eukaryota; kingdom Metazoa; phylum Chordata; class Mammalia; order Rodentia; family Cricetidae; genus Cricetulus; species Cricetulus griseus. Next base: position 7,687,969 of record NW_023276808.1, read on the forward strand.
AAACTAAGTGTGAAACCAAAAAAAAAATTCCCAAGTAGGAATTCAGCCAATTTCAAAGATTTTTAAAGCTCAGTAATTGAAATTTTACCAAGTAACATGCTGAGAAATATTCTCCATGAAAAACATATGTCTCTAAGAAGACATATATAAACTATGTGCTTCTTCAGTTGGAATATAGCATTTTCCACAATGGTAGTAGGAGCCACTTTCCTGAATTCCTCCTTCTCAAATGAATCTCGTCCATTATTTTCAGTCATGACCTTCTTTTGACAGAGTGAATGTGAAATTACCTAGTGGAATGGAGCAGAGAATCAACATACACCTCCGTTGGGAAACTCCCTTAGGGGAGCAGAGTGGGAGAAAAAACTTGTCATTGGTGAAGTAGCACAGTGCTACATTTCTGGAGCCGTTTCCCCCATAGTTGAGTGAAGGAGAGAAGTGACACTTTGGGCTGGTGCTAAATAAAAATATTTATCATTTCTTGGAAACTCCCTAGTGGAGAAGAGAAGAGAAGAGAAGAGAAGAGAAGAGAAGAGAAGAGAAGAGAAGCAATGGTCACATTTGGCAGTAAAGTCTCTTAGCAGAGTGGAGCAAATCTCAGTTGCAATGGTTCTTTCTCTCTGAGAAAGGAGATGGAGTGCTACATCCTGCACAGAGACCATCCCCCCTTTAACACAACTTCATGTAGAGCCTAAAATCCTGACAGTCAGAATAACTTTTTCCTCACATCTGTGTGATTCCTGGATTCCTTCCCTTCACAGCAGCATATGTAGCCTGACATTGGACACTCAGGATAGAATTTTCTTCAGACCTCTTGGTATCCAAAGAATCAGTAATACCTTTACTTCTCAAAACTCGTGATACCTTTCTATTCAAAGCTGCAGGTATCCAGGCTATTTTTCCTTCTCAGATGAAGGTATAGACTGATTTACGACATTAGGGATGCATTTCCCTCCATAGCTGTAACACTTGCACTGTGATTTTAAATGATAT